>NC_141991.1:255667351-255679851 GCF_049901715.1 Pseudonaja textilis
GTTGGGTGTGGAAAATTGTCCATGGTGAGTCGGGAGTCGTGTTGGGTGCGGTGATTTGAGTGTGGCGAGTTGCCGTGGCCATGATGAGTTGACTGTGGTGAGTTGGGTGTGGAAAATTGTCCATGGTGAGTCGGGAGTTGTGTTGGGTGCGGTGATTTGAGTGTGGCGAGTTGCTGTGGCCACGATGAGTTGACTGTGGTGAGTTGGGTGTGGAAAATTGTCCATGGTGAGTCGGGAGTCGTGTTGGGTGCGGTGATTTGAGTGTGGCGAGTTGCTGTGGCCATGATGAGTTGACTGTGGTGAGTTGGGTGTGGAAAATTATCCATGGTGAGTCGGAGTCGTGTTGGGTGCGGTGATTTGAGTGTGGCGAGTTGCCGTGGCCATGATGAGTTGACTGTGGTGAGTTGGGTGTGGAAAATTGTCCATGGTGAGTCGGGAGTCGTGTTGGGTGCGGTGATTTGAGTGTGGCGAGTTGCGTGGCCACGATGAGTTGACTGTGGTGAGTTGGTGTGGAAAATTGTCCATGGTGAGTCGGGAGTTGTGTTGGGTGCGGTGATTTGAGTGTGGCGAGTTGCCGTGGCCACGATGAGTTGACTGTGGTGAGTTGGGTGTGGAAAATTGTCCATGGTGAGTCGGGAGTCGTGTTGGGTGCGGTGATTTGAGTGTGGCGAGTTGCCGTGGCCACGATGAGTTGACTGTGGTGAGTTGGTGTGGAAAATTATCCATGGTGAGTCGGGAGTCGTGTTGGGTGCGGTGATTTGAGTGTGGCGGTTGCCGTGGCCACGATGAGTTGACTGTGGTGAGTTGGGTGTGGAAAATTGTCCATGGTGAGTCGGGAGTCGTGTTGGGTGCGGTGATTTGAGTGTGGCGAGTTGCCGTGGCCATGATGAGTTGACTGTGGTGAGTTGGGTGTGGAAAATTGTCCATGGTGAGTCGGGAGTTGTGTTGGGTGCGGTGATTTGAGTGTGGCGAGTTGCTGTGGCCGATGAGTTGACTGTGGTGAGTTGGGTGTGGAAAATTGTCCATGGTGAGTCGGGAGTCGTGTTGGGTGCGGTGATTTGAGTGTGGCGAGTTGCTGTGGCCATGATGAGTTGACTGTGGTGAGTTGGGTGTGGAAAATTATCCATGGTGAGTCGGGAGTCGTGTTGGGGTGCGGTGATTTGAGTGTGGCGAGTTGCCGTGGCCATGATGAGTTGACTGTGGTGAATTGGGTGTGGAAAATTGTCCATTGTCCATGATTTTAATTTTATCTGGGGATGAGGTGAGGACAACATAATGGAATCCCGTCAGAAAAAACGAGATTTCCAGGACACATTTTCAGTATAGATAGGAGGAAGTTCCATATCTCCCAAACGTACTTCAGGGATTTGGGATATAAGCCCTATCAACCCTGGCCATCAAAGGATTGTTGGGACACCTTGAAGATGAGACTAAAGATTGATCCAAACTGCAAAGACAGGACTTTCTACTTTCTTATGGCTCTCAGAAGATCTCCAATCCCATCTTCCCTCCGTGAGTGAGATCACCGCCTTCTACCTGGACCTCTTCTGCAAACAAGCATCGTGTCTCCGTTTCTTGGGAGCCCTGGGATCCTTCAGAGACAGCGAGCTCATTTTCTATTTCGAGGAACCCAGAAGCTTCAAAAACCATCATCTTCACCAGATCCCTAGCTCATTGGCTCTCCGGAACAAGAATCCAGTTTGAAAAGAAAGAAACTGTGATGCTGCTGTTAGGAATAACATAGGTTACCTAACGTAGTTTGGGTAAAATAATATATATAAACTATGATAGTAAGTTTAAGTGTGTGTCACTTTAAACTGCAAAGCATGTAATTTGGGGTGCGGTTGTGAACCGCCATAAGAGGGAGCAAGAGAACCTGCTGGATTGTTGATGATTCCTGACAATTACTGGATTGCATGGATTGATGGTTTGTTAACTGCGTGTTTCCCTACTGCTGAGTTGCTGAAGGAAGAGAGGAGTTTTTTGACTTCTTCATATCTCTACTGCGAGGAGATATATTCCTGGACTGATATTTGTAAGTTTACTGACCTCTCTTTTTCGACACTGGACTTTGCAACTGAATAATCCCCGGACGGACTGAATTAGTGAATGATACATGGACTGTTTTGACTATGCTAAAACTCTTACTGGAATAAACTATTTAACTAGCACGGTGTATCTGTTTAACTGAGTGTAAGCTACAAAAACGTTTATCTCACATATTTTGCCTGCCTGCCTGACTGCCGTGCAGATTCTGCTAGGGTGTATCCCTAACAGCTGCTACCTACAGCATAAATCCAGATGTCCCAGAACATGCATGGCCTTGTCCAGGGCTACTGTTTCTACTCAACCTTGCAGAAATTTAGCACCCACCCTTCTCCTAGAAGAATGAAATATTTTGAGAATTATTAAAAAAAGGAAGGAAATAAAGTATTTCCCCTAGAAAGAGAAATAAAAATCTTAAGGGAGACAGAAACTCAGAGCCCCAGGTCCTTGCCACACCCCAAGCAGATACTAAGCTGAGGCCAGCTTTTAGAAATGCAGATTTGATAATCCATTACTCCCTGTAGTAAGGGATGAACAAAGGTAGGGTTAGCCCTCAGTCACAATCGGAATTGCCCAACAAGCCCCTTCGTTGCATCAGCCCAAACTTCAACCAACTTACCTCAGACAAACTCGTAGGATTTGCACATGGCCTCATGGGAGTCTGACAACAGCCAATAGAATACACGTTCTTGCACAGGAACAGGAAGCTCAAGTCCAAAGCCCAAGAGAAGGTATAAATACTGCTCACTCTGAATTCCATGTGGTCAGCTGCCCAGAACCATGGGCTTGGTGGTTGTGCTTTACCATTGAACCATCTTTCCAATCAACCTCCAGCCTCCTGGATTGGAACCTGAACCAAATGGATATTTCTTCCAGCAATCTTATTTCTTGCACAACAAAAAAACAGACAGCAATTTATAAAATTACTCTGAGGCTCACAAGCAGCTGCCATAACTGCTCTCAGAGCTGAAATTGCTCCAGCAAATAGAAACACCTGTCCAGACATCCAAGCTAAACAGCAGCAAAATCCAGCGTGCAACTTTCGACACAATGGCAGCTTGTCGGTCTTGGCTTAGGGCAGCTTCAGGGGGTCATTTCAAAGATCACATCTGCCTTGCTGTGAACTGCATTTCCCAGAGAAGTCCATTGGGCAGCTGCTGGCTAAACCTACCTGGGACACTCGAATGGATGACAGCTTTGGAAAGGGATTCTGGAGGCCCAACATGAGACGAAGTGGCCAGAAGCGATGGTGCGACACTGGGAAATAGGACAATCGAGGTTATTTATACAGCTGAAATGACAGCGGCTTAGAAACAGAGGCAGGGAAGGGCAGTGCTGAAGCTTGGATCTAGAGTTTACATTCCAGCCTTTGTGAAAGTCAGAACCGCTTTGGGTAAAATAATAATAATAATAAAAATCCTGGCTGCTTTGGAGGCCAAGATAGCAGGGCTGCAAAGGTTAGCCATGCTGGTTAAAAGAGAAAGATGGGGTCCAACTGGTTTGTTTAAAGGACTATCTCTCTATGGGGTCCTTGCTGTTCTCTTGCAGATGTTTAATGAACCAACTAGGTAAAATCATCAGTAGTAGAAGGAAGGGGGTTTTCTGGGGAGGAGGAGGAGGAGGAGGAGGAGGAGGAGGAGGAGGAGGAGGAGGAGGAAGAGGAAGGACTGTGGGGTGCTTGGTGCTCTCAGGGCTTGATGGTTTTCTTGCAGACATTTCATGACCCAACTAGGGAACATCATCAATGCTAGAAGGGAGTAGGATTTGTAGAGAGGAGGAGGAGGAGGAAGACTGTGGAGTCCTTGGTGCTCTCTGAGTTTGGTGGTTTCTTGCAGATGTTTCCTGACCCAACTAGGGAACATCACCCATGCTAGAAGGGAATGGGTATTACTCTCTGTTTATATATTAGTAGCTTGCCCTGTTAGTATTGGTAGGAGTGTTCTTAATGGTTCCTTAATTAGGCTGTTGATTATTGATAGCTTGTTTGTTTGAGTTGGTAGTTCATTGATTGGGGTATTGTAATAAACTATATATAAACCAAGAGCAAAGCCCCACTCCCTTCTAGAACTGATGATGTTGCCTAGTTGGGTAATGAAACATCTGCAAGAAAACAACCCAGCTGAGAAAGCACCAAGGACCCCACAGTTTTCTTCTTCTTCTTCTTCTTCTTCTTCTTCTTCTTCTTCTTCTTCTTCTTCTTCTTCTTCTTCTTCTTCTTCTTCTTCTTCTTCTTCTTCTTCTTCTTCTTCTTCTTCTTCTTCTTCTTCTTCTTCTTCTCCTCCTCCTCCTCCTCCTCCTCCTCCTCCTCCTCCTCCTCCTGCTCCTCCTCCTCCTCCTCCTCCTCCTTCTGTGTCCCATCCTCCTCCTTTTCTTCTGTCCCATCATCCTTTCCTCCTCTTTTCTCTTCCTTCTTCTTGCTCTTCCCCTCCTCCTCCTCCTCCTCCTCCTCCTCCTCCTCCTCTATCCCATTCTCCTTTCCCCCTCCTCCTTCTTCCTCTTCCTCTCCTCCCGTCCTCTTCCTCTTTCTCCTCCCCCTTCCCTCACACCACTGGCACTGATGGTATTCCCTATTTGGGTCATGAAATGTCTCCAAACTTCCAAGCTCAGAGAGCACCAAGGACCCCACTGTTCGACTCTGAGCTACAAATATTTTCTTTCGTCAGGACTCTCTCTCCATTACACCATTGCTCTCACCACAGGAAAATCTTGCTCTCTGGAACCCCAAGTAAGGAATGGAACTGCCTTCTCTGGAAGGTATTTTTTTTTTCTCTAAAACTTAAGGAAGCCAATTATTTTAGCTCAAGGCTAAACTCTTCAGGGGGTGCAAAAATCAGCCATGGTCTGATTTGAATGTGTGAGCAAAGACAGAATGTGGAATGATTCAGTTTGATTCAAGCGGTTCAGGAGGCGAGGTTCAGTTAGATGAAATCGTGGATAATGGCGGTGCCTGCAAATTGAGCCCAATTCTCAATGATCTTGCTTAGCTTCCACACACGGACAACATTAGCCAGGTGTTGTAACCTGCACAGACTTCATTTATGGAATCACCCCGGTTCTCTGGGAGTGGGGGGGGGGAGCAAACTTTGGTTTGGCATTATCTGGGGGATGGTCACTGGAGAGGATACATGAACAGTCAGATAGAATAGAAATAGAATAGAAATAGAATAGAAATAGAATAGAAATAGAATAGAACAGAATATATAATAGAATATATAATAGAAATTAGAATAGAAAACAGAACATAATAGAATGGAATAGATTGGAATAGAATAGAATAGAATAGATCGGAATAGAATAGAAATAGAATAGAACAGAATAAGAATAGAATAGAATAGAATAGAATAGAATAGAATAGAATAGAATAGAATATATAATAGAATATATAATAGAAATTAGAATAGAAAACAGAACAGAATAGAATGGAATAGAATAGAATAGAATAGAATAGAATAGAATAGAATAGAATAGAATAGAATAGAATAGAATAGAATAGAATAGATTGGAATAGAATAGAAATAGAATAGAAATAGAACAGAATAAGAATAGAATAGAATAGAATATAGAATAGAATATATAATAGAAATTAGAATAGAAAACAGAACAGAATAGAATGGAATAGATTGGAATAGAGTAGAATAGAATAGATTGGAATAGAATAGAGTAGAATAGAATAGAATAGAATAGAATAGAATAGAATAGAATAGAATATGGAAGAGAAGAGAAGAGAAGAGAAGAGAAGAGAAGAGAATATGGAATGGAATATAGAATAGAATAGAATAGAATAGAATAGAATAGAATAGAATAGAATAGAATAGAATAGAATAATTTATTGGCCAGGTGAGTTTGGACACACAAGGAATTTGTCTTTGGTGCAAATGCTGTCAGTGCACATAAAAGAAAAGATACCTTCGTCAAGAGTTAAGAATCATCAGGTGCAACATTTAATAGTCATAGAGTACAAATAAGCCATCAAATCATACTAGGAAACAGTTCATATAAATCGCAAGGATACAAGCGACAAAGTTGCAGTCCTACAGTCACAAGTGGGAGGGGATGGGTGATAAGGAGTGATGAGAAGATTAATAGTAATAGTAGTGCAGACTTTCTGAATAGTTGGACAGTGTTGAGGGAATTATTTGTTTAGCAGAGTGATGGCGTTCAGGGGAAAACTATCCTTGTGTCTAGTTGTTCTGGTGGGCAGGGCTCTATAGTGTCTCTTTATAAACCAATAACAAGATAAGCAGGGATTAACACCAGACAAACAAGGAGAAAGCAATGCCCTCATCAAGGAACTATCACAGAGAACTCCACACTCCCACCAACACTGTCTGGCAGGGCAAGTTGCTGTATTTAAATAGGGACCAAAGCCCACCCTCACAAACATTGATGATATTACCTAGTTGGGTCACGGAAGATCTGCAAGAAAACAAGCCAAGCTCAGAAATCACTGACACCCCGCAGTTCAATCCTGATCTACAAATATTCTCCTGTGTAGAAGAAGAAATACCCAGGACAGGGCCTGAATCCAGGGGGAAATCGGATCTCCGATCCCGCTGGAAGATTTGGAGGTCACTCAAATTTCCCTAGATCACTGACAATGCTGTCCTGAAGGGGAATTATTCTTCTGCGAGTCCTGCAAAGGAAAGAGAGCGGGAGGGAAGGTCGGAGGGAAGGAAAGAAGGAAAGGGAAAAGGAAGGAGAGAGGGAAGGACGGAGGGAGGGAGGAAGGAAGGAAAGAAGGAGAGAGATGGAAAAAAGGGTAAAAAGAAAACGGAGGGAGGGAAATAGGGAAGGTGAAGGAGGGAAGGAAAGCAGGAGGGAAGGAAAGAAGGAAGGAAGGAAGGAAGGAAGGAAGGAAGGAAAGTAGGAAGGAAGGAAGGACGGAGGGAGGAAGGAAGGAAAGAAAGAGAGAGACAGAAAAAGGGTAAAAAGAAAATGGAGGGAGGGAAATAGGGAAGGTGAAGGAGGGAATGAAAGCAGGAGGAAGGAAGGAAGGAAGGAAGGAAGGAAGGAAGGAAGGAAGGAAGGAAGGAAAGAAGGAAGGAAGGAAGGAGGGAAGGAAGGAAGGAAGGAAGGAAGGAAGGAAGGAAGGAAGGAAGGAAGGAAGGAAGGGGGAAAGGAAAGGGAGAATGACATGATAGTTATTCTCTAAAGCACCGGAGGGCAAGACAAGAAATAATGGTGGAAGATCATTAGAGATCCAACCTAGAATTAAGTCAACATTTCCTAACATTGAGAACAATCTTATCAGTGGAACGATTTGCCTCCAGAAATTGTGGACGCTTCCTCACCGGAGGGGTTTAAGAAGAGACTGGACAACCACTTTTCTGATATGGTGTACGGGGCCTCCTGCTTGAGCAGGGGGTTGGACTAGAAGACCTCCAAGGTCCCTCCCAACTCTGTTACTGTTCTGCTTTTTCTGCCTAAAAGGTGCAGCGGATCACATGCAGTTTCATCCAAACCACCTGGAGATACTTACCAGCCACGTTGTCAGGAGGAGGAAGCAGCGTCTGGACCTGGAATGGCTGGTCCATGCAGCCCTGCCAGCTGCTGCCATTCGCAAGGCAGCCCCTGCGGGTGTTCTGACCCAAACCTTGTTCCAAGGAAACAAACAGCAAACGGAGGTAACAGCAAAACCTTTTAATGATTCTTTACGAATCCCGTTCCTTCCCAGTTAAAATGCTATCAAAGCTAATGGTCTCTGATAAGAATGAGCCTTGCCAAGGTGGTGCGAGGCTGCCAAGAACACTAGATAAAGTTACTCAGAAATATTTCAAACACAAAGCGTCTCCAAACACCAACCAGGATAATCCGAACTTCCACAAGGCTTGAGTGCAAAAATTTCTTTGCTTCCTGCAAAGAACTCCGGTTTCTCAGCTGGCTTTTATCTCTTAAGGGAGGGGCCATCACCTTGTAGCTTTCCTCCCGAGTCGCCGGTGCTGCTGCAGCTGTTCTTTTCTTCGAGCAGCCCTGCGCATATGCACTGAGCACAGGCTCCTCGGGGTCCTCTTCCTCACTGCTGCCAGCCTCCACCATCTCCGAAGGCAGCACCCCACTCTCTGATAGTCCTGACCCCATTCCTGCATCCCAAGCAGGCCCCTCATCTGAGTCCTCGTTCTCCGAGGCCTCAGCCCTCCGCACCTGCTGCCGGTGAATCACAACAGCGGGTGACAAACTCGTTGTCAGATGGAGCTCTAGAAAGAAAGAAATACTTAGACTTTTTAGATTAGAGAAAAGATATCTTTCACTGAAATTGAAGTGGTAGCAACCATAGAATTCTGAATCTGGGAAATTAGGCGCGCAAATCCCACATACAAAGTGATGGAAATCTTCCCACCCCGCACAGTTCAAATGATTCTTCCAATTAAAAGTTGTGAATGTGATCACGTGGGCATCTCCAGGTGGTGACGAGGCCTGTGTCCATTGACCTTGGCATAGTTTGATAAAGGTTTGCAGCCGCGCAGAGAAAAGAAAGCTAAGCGAGAAATCGAAACCTAAGCAAGAATTTATACTCTCCCACCCTCCTCATTTTGCACAACACAAGAATGCGACACCTCCAGCGCGCTTCCCAGACGTTACTCCCTCCTCCCCCCGTTACTTATGGCAGCCAAAAGACGCGAAGCAATAGTAGAAGATCTTGAAGGCTGACACTCGTCAACACAGGAAGCGCCCGTATATCGACAGCCAAGGATGGCGTCCCACTCCTCAACTGCCTCCCACTCTCAACTGTCTCCCCACCCCCACGGCTTCCCCAGCTTAAATGCCAACCTGCCACCCCAGAGCTGTAAGCTGGGTGGGTGGGGTGGCACCTATAAATGCCTTTGTTTTTCCCCAGCAGAAGTCAGAAGAGCAGCGAGCTAGCCAGGATGAACTTGGAGAACACGGCTTTGTCAGTGGCTTGTTTGACACACAATGTTCCAGGCGCCAATGGGCTTGATTGTGGCAATACGCTTTGCATAATGGATGCTGCGGCTTTGCGGGCACGTTTGGCGGAGGGCCTGGAAGAGAGGCAAGAGGCGGAAAGCGGGGGGGTCTTTGGGTTTTTTTTTTCTTTTTTCTTTTCATCTTTCTTTTATCTTCTCAATCCTTGAGGAGCTAGGGCAGGGTCCGAAACCAGCTTTATAAAGGGCCGCTTTGTAAAGCCTTAGTAAGGCCACCACCTGCAACACTGCATCTGGTTTTTTTGGTCACCCCATTGCAAAAAAAGGACTTTGGAAAAAGCACAAAGAAGAGCAATGATGAAGATTTAAAAGGCCCGGAGACTAAAACAGATGAAAGAACCGTTGCGGGATTTGGGTTTGGCCGGTCTAGAGAAAAGAAGGAGGGGTGGGTGGGGAACATGATAGCAGTATTTCAATATTGGAGGGGCTGCCCCAAAGAAAAGGGGGTCAACTTATTCTCCAAAGCATCAGAAGGCGGGACAAGAAGCAGTGGACTTTGGAATCCTAGGGGATGAGTCAGCCAGGTGTGGCAGCGGCCAAAAAAGCTAACACAATCCTTGATTGTATAAACAGGCCTAGACTCAAAATCACATGGATTAGAAGATAGAATATAAAATAATAGAGCTCAGAGACCACCAAGGACCCCACAGTCCTCCTCCTCCTCCTCCTCTTCCTCCCCCTCCTCCTCCTCCCCTTGTAGCACTGTGGATGTCATAAAATGTCTGTAAGAAAATAACTAAATCAGACAGCACCAAGGACTCCACAGTCCTCCTCCTCTTCCTCCTCCTCCTCCTCCTCTTCTTCCTCCTCCTCCTTTCTATCACTGATGATATTCTCTAGTTGGGTAATGAAATGTCTGCAACAAAATAACTAAATCAGACAGCACCAAGGACCACACAGTCCTCCTCTTCCTCCTCTTCCTCTTCCTCCCTCCTCCTCTTCCTCCTCTTCCTCCTCTTCCTCCTTTCTATCACTGATGATATTCTCTAGTTGGGTAATGAAATGTCTGCAAGAAAATAACTAAATCAGGCAGCACCAAGGACCCCACAGTCCTCCTCTTCCTCCTCTTCCTCCTCCTCCTCCTCCTCCTCCTCCTCCTCCTCCTTTCTATCACTGATGATATTCTCTAGTTGGGTAATGAAATGTCTGCAAGAAAATAACTAAGCTACAGGCAGCACCAAGGACCCCACAGTCCTCCTCTTCCTCCTCCTCCTCCTCCTCCTCCTCCTCCTCCTTTCTAACACTGATGATATTCTCTAGTTGGGTAATGAAATGTCTGCAAGAAAACAACTAAGCTACAAGAGCATCAGGGACCCCACAGTAGCCTCTCTCTCTCTCTCTCTCTCTCTCTCTCTGTGTGTGTGTGTGTGTGTGTGTGTGAAGGTTTGGGCCCAGATCCCCCGAGTGCTGCTTGACAAGCCCTTCCTTCCATCGTGGATTCCAAACTCATCCTGCTCTCGCTGCATTTCTGCCGCTTGTCAGGGTGCGAAGGAGCCCCCCGGATTCATTGCTCCGGTGCCTTCCTTCGCCAGCCACGGCGTCTGCCAAGCGAGGAGACGGATGCCCGCTCGCAGGCTGAAATCTGCGCTGCCACCCAATTCCTCACGTTGACATCGCATTCGGTTTCCCTACCAGGTTGGCCGGGAGGGATTGTCAGGCGGCCCCGCTCGCTCCCTCAGCGCCCTCCTGGGACGGGGGTGGCGACGAGCGAGGAGACCCTAGAAGTTCTGAGCCCCAAATTTGGCTGAAGGGTCTCAACAGAATCTTCATTGCTTAGTGCGGAGGTTGTACCAAAAGGGGGAAAATGTATCGTCTGAGTAGTTCTTGTTTATTGTATTCAGGTGGGGGCTTTATTGTTTTTTCTGGGTTTCTGTTCTTTTTCCTCTCTTTTTACTGCCCAAGGCGGGCTTAAAATTTCAAGAAAGCTGTCTTCTTTCTCTTGAGTTGAATAGGGGGGAAAGCGTTCTTTCTCTCCCTCCCTCCCCCCCCTCTCTCTCGCTCTGTCTCTCTCTGTCTCTCTCTGTCTCTCCGTTTCTCTTCTCTTCTTTTGCATTCTGTCTTCTCGACTCGACTCGACTCTACTCTATTCCTGTTCTTATTCCATTCCATTCCATTCCATTCTATTCTATATTCTCTTCTCTTCTCCTCTTCTACATTCCAGTATTCTATTCTATTCTATTCTGTTCTGTTCTGTTCTGTTCTGTTCTGTTCTATGCTATGCTATGCTATGCTATGCTATGCTATGCTATGCTATGCTATGCTATTCTATTTCTGTTCTGTTTTGTTCTACTCTACTCTACTCTACTCTACTCTACTCTATTCTGTTCTACTCTGTTCTATTCTACTCCACTCCACTCCACTCCACTCCACTCCACTCTACCCTATTCCTGTTCTTATTCTATTCTATTCTATTCTATCCCATCCCATCCCATCCCATCCCATCCCATCCCATCCCATCCCATCCCATCCCATCCCATCCCATCCCATTCTATTCTCTATTCTATTCTATTCTATTCTATTCTATTCTATTCTATTCTATTCTATTCTATTCTATCCCATCCCATCCCATCCCATCCCATCCCATTCTATTCTCTATTCTATTCTATTCTCTATTCTATTCTATCCCATCCCATCCCATCCCATCCCATTCTATTCTCTATTCTATTCTATTCTATTCTATTCTATTCTATCCCATCCCATCCCATCCCATCCCATCCCATCCCATCCCATTCTATTCTATTCTATTCTATTCTATTCTATTCTATTCTATTCTATTCTATTCTATTCTATTCTATTCTATCCCATCCCATCCCATCCCATCCCATCCCATTCTATTCTCTATTCTATTCTATTCTATTCTATCCCATCCCATCCCATCCCATCCCATTCTATTCTCTATTCTATTCTATTCTATCCCATCCCATCCCATTCCATCCCATCCCATCCCATCCCATCCCATCCCACCCCATCCCATCCCATCCCATCCCATCCTATCCTATCCTATTCTATTCTATTCTATTCTATTCTATTCTATTCTATTCTATTCTATCCCATCCCATCCCATCCCATTCTATTCTATTCTATTCTATTCTATTCTATTCTATTCTATTCTATTCTATTCTATTCTATTCCTAATTCATAGTCATATGATATTCTACTCCATTCTAATC
Organism: Pseudonaja textilis; assembly: GCF_049901715.1. NCBI lineage: Eukaryota > Metazoa > Chordata > Lepidosauria > Squamata > Elapidae > Pseudonaja > Pseudonaja textilis. The sequence continues at coordinate 255,679,509 of NC_141991.1, forward strand.
TATTCTTTTGCATTTTCTCTCTCCCCGCCCTCGTCTTCTCCTAAGTGCCTTGTGGCAGCTGAGCTCCTTCCAACCCCCCCATTTGCCTATTTGCCTTATCAACAAAGGCCCAGGGACTCAGGGGGCAGCCTTCTTCGAACTCCTTTTGGGAAACTAAGCGCCTCCTTAAACGAGATCGGCCTTCCCAGCAGGGGGAGAAGACCCTTAATTGTGCTCCTGTGCAAACCTCTCCTTTTTCTTTTTTTTTCATGCTCCAGAGTGTGTGTGTGTGGGGGGTGGGGGGGTGGGGGGAAGAGATAGTGGCATGAACACCTTCAAGAATTGAGCTGAAGAGGAAGAAGAC
>NC_141991.1:255689851-255822351 GCF_049901715.1 Pseudonaja textilis
TAATACTGCATACAGTTTTGGTTGCCATGATATAAAAAAGATGTTGAGACTCTAGCAAAAGTGCAGAGAAGGACAACCAGGATGATGAGGGGACTGAAGGCTAAAAGATACGAAGAACGGTTGCAGGAACTGGGCCTGGCTCATCTAGTGAAAAAAAGAACCAGGGGAGACACGATAGCAGCCTTCCAGTATCTGAGGGGCTGCCCCAAAGAAGAGGAGGAAGGGGTCAAGCTCTTCTCCAAGGCACCTGAAGGCAGGAGAAGAAGCAACAGGTGGAAACGAATCAAGGAGAGAAGCAACGTGGAGCTAAGCAGAATCACCAGTGGAGGAGCTTGGCTCCAGAAGTAATGAGAAGCCAAATTTGGACAGTAGTACCATCAAGGTTAAAGGGACACGGTGGCTCAGTGGCTAAGATGCTGAGCTTGTAGATCAGAAAGGTCAGCCTTCCGGTTTGAGTCTCTTCGGCGAAAAACAAAACAATATTGCATCCAGTTTTGTTTGCCACAATACATAAAAAAGATGTGGAGACTCTACAAAGAGTGCAGAGAAGAGCAACCAGGAGGATGAGGGGATTGGAGACTAAAACATATGAAGAACGGTTACAGGAACTGGGCCTGGCTAGTCTAGGGAAGAGAAGGACCAGGGGAGACAGGAGAGCAGTCTTCCGATATTTGAGGGGCTGCCCCAGAGAGGAGGAGGAAGGGGGTCAAGCTATTCTCCAAAGCACCTGAAGGTAGGACAAGAACCAATGGATGGAAGCTAATCGAGCAGAGAAGCAACCTAGAATTAAGGAGAACTATTAACCAGTGGAACAGAAATTGCCTCCAGAAGTTGTCGGTGCTCTAAGCACTGGAGGATTTTAAGAAGAGACTGGACAAGCTTTTGTTTCAAATGGTGTAAGGTTTCCAGGGGGCTGGACTACAGGATCTCCAAGGTCCCTTCCAACTCAGTTATTCTGTTGAAACATTTCATTATGTTGCCTTCCACCATCGGGGAAAAAAAAAGAAAGAAAAAAGAATTCATTTCCTTTTGGCTGAGACGCACGTCGCTAAAATGCAACCCCAAACTTTTTCTCAATACATTTGAATTAATTCCATGCCGTTTCTGATGATGGAATGAGTTCCCGGCCTTGCCTTCTCTTGTTTCAGCAGGGGGGAAAATGCAGCCAACAGCACACTTGCAATTGTTACACAGTTCCAATGCACGGTAGCCAATAAATATCAAAGCACAATTCAAGTTGATGTATAATTCTTCTTTGAGAAAGAGGAATGGTAGGCTTAGAAATTAGAATAACTTTATTGTCAGTTTGAATGTACTCTAATCCAGTGGCCCCCAACCTTTTTGTGCCATGGCCCGGTACCGGCATCACAAAATGATCCGCGGCCCGGTACTGGCATCAGCACGCATGGCAAGGCAAGGCGAGCCAAGCGACCGTCCCCCGCTTCTCCCCGCCACCTTCAACTCCTCCTTTGTACCTTTGTCGATGGGCTTCGCTTTGGGACGGCCGCTTGGCTCGCCTTGCCTTGGGTGCTGAAAGAATCCTCGTGCCTTAGTTTCATTCGAAGCCACCCCCCCCTTCGATGAAACTAAGGCGCGAGGATTCCTTCAGGACCCAAATGCCGCTTTCCAACCAGAAAAGCTCACCCGGAAGCACTTTCTCATCAAACAAGATGGCGGTGCCCAGCAAACCGGCGGCCCGGTAGGAAATGTTCCACGGACTGGTACCGGTCTGCGGACTGGTGGTTGGGGACCCCTGCTCTAATCAGCATACATTAAAATGAAATTTCATTGCATTCAGCTAGCTCTCAAAGGGTCCCCACCTCCAATATAGACTATGTCAGGATTCCGGCAGTTCCCCCCAGTTTAAATCATGAGTCTTGAGCCAAACTTCCAAAACTTAAAAAGGATTTATTGGGAGTTAACATGACCGGCACTGCCTGGATGTAGCCGACTCTGAGTCACATCGTTCATTGTCACCCTCGACCCTGGTTTTCCCCTCCATCCCCTCGGTGTATTGTAATTCATATTCTCCAATGGGACACCTCCATAGCCCAGAGTCATCAATCATGCTCTCCAGTTAGAATTTTGCCCGGCTGAAACTTCAGTCACCTAGTTACTATCTTTGAAAACATTTATGGAATGCACTTTCGATTTCCAAACTGACACTCCGCTCTCTCAAACCCCTTTCCCCCGTCCCTTTCTGTCTAAAAAGACCATAGAAATATTTTATGAGTTGACACGCTACTTGCACATTTATGCACATACCCACATATATTCTATGACACAGAGAAACAACACAATCTAGTTGGATGACCATAGCAAGGAAAACGAGTCTTGGGAGTTTACTGGACGGATCACTTAGGGAACAAAGCTGTTCTAGAATCTGGAAGTCCTGCTAGGAATAATTGGAAACCTCCTCCCAGAGCAGAGCAACAGGGAGCATGCAGTGGGTGTGCAGGGACTCTAACAATACTTCGATTTCTTTCTTTCTTTCTTAAATATTTTTTATTGTTTTTATATCACAAGTTCCATTTCTATATTGAACAGTGTTTTGTAGGTATCCAGAGTGCTCAAATGTAAACATCGTCATAATCATTATAATCATATCAACAGACAAACATATATTAGATATAATATCGATCATTATTAAAAAGTATACCATCTACCGTATAAACATCAATTATATAACCATCCAAATATTTACTAATCAGTTTCTTTTTCCCATGTAGTCCTTATTTTCACATAAATCCACTCAACTAACACAGAGGTTAGATCAACTAGCCATTTGTAAAAAGATTCCCATGTCATAAAATATTCCGAGTCTTCTTTTTCTTTCATTTTTACGGTTAACCTGCCCATTTCTGCACATTCCAATATTTTTATTTTTTTGATTATAATTTCATCAGCAGGGCTTTCTTCATTTTTCCAATATTGGGCGTATACAGTCCCGTAGCGCTTATAAGCAGCATCCTGAATAAAGGGAAGTGAGCTTCGTATCATCTTCTTCACTGCCCTCACCACTCTCCATAGGGACTTTCTATCAGAGGCACTGCTTCCACCAAAGCAAACAGGGATGCAGTTTGTTAAAACGCTCTCCATCGTGCTTCTGTAGAAAGTGGCCAGGACAGAAGGGAGAAAGATGTGCTCTCCTCATTGGACACAGGAAAGTCCTTAAATTACAACCATGAAAGCTTACTATGTGACTTAGGGCCAATCACTAGGAGACAGGGAGTTCTAGTCCCGCCTTAGGCATGAAAGCCGGCTGAGTGACATTGGGCCGATCACCAAGAGATTGTGAGTTCGAGTCTTACCTTAGCCACGAAAGCCAACGGGGCAACTTTGAGCCAATCACCAGGAGACAGGGAGTTCTAGTCCCACTTAAGGCATGAAAGCCAACTGGGTGACCTTGGACCAGTGCCCCTCTCGCAGTTCAACCCACCTCACGATGTTGTTGTCAGCAAAATAGGGCAGGGAAAACAATTGGATATGTTCACTGCCGTGAGTTGTTTGTAAAAATAATAAAGGAGGGATGAAAATAAATAACTAAATAATTCAATAACCAACAAACCAACTAAATATTTTTTTTAAAAAAGCAAAAAAAGGCCAATGCAATCCTAAGCTGCATTAACAGAGGGATACAATCAAGATCAAGAGTGGTACTAATAACCACTCTACAAAGCCTTAGTAAGGCCACACCTAGAGTCCTGAATCCAGTTTTGGTCACCAAACTATAAAAAAGATGTTGAGACTCTAGAAAAAGTGCAGAGAAGAGCAACCAGGAGGATTAGGGAACTGGAGGCTTAAACATACGATGAACGGTTGCAGGAACTGGGCCTGGCTAGTCTAGGGAAGAGAAGGACCAGGGGAGACAGGAGAGCAGCCTTCCAATGTTTGAGGGGTTGCCCCAGGGAGGAGGAAGGGGGTCAAGCTATTTTCCAAGGCACCTGAAGGCCAGACAGGGAATAATGGATGGAAATGGAATAAGGAGAGATTCAACCTGGAAATAAGGAGAAACTTTCTGACAGTGAGAACAATCAACCGATGGAATAGAAATTGCCCTCATAAGTTGTGGGAGCTTCATCCCTTGGAAGCTTCCAAGGAGAGACTGGACTGCCATTTGTCAGAAATGGTGTAGGGTCTCCTGCTTGGGGGGGGAGGGATTGGACTAGATGACCTACAAGGTCCCTTCCAACTCTGTCAATGTATCTGTATTTCTATTAAATAACAAAATAACTAAGCAAGTAAATAACTAACTAAATTCAAGGTAGAGAATTAACAAACTAACAAACTAACTAATTCCATGTAGAGAAAAGTAAAGTCTTACACTTAGGCAAGAAAAACCCAAAGGACACATCTAGACTGGGTGAAACCAGGCTCAATAGCAGGAACTGTGAAAGGGATCTTGGGGTCTTAGGGGACAACCAGCTAAATAGGAGCCAGCCGTGTGCAGCAGCAGCCAAAAAAGCCAATGCAATCCTAAGTAGCATTAGATCCCCTCAAGATCACGTGACGTGTTAATACCATTCTGTAAAGCCTTAGTAAGACCACACCTAGAGGAGAGCAGCCTTCCAATATTTGAGGGGCTGCCCTAGAGAGGAGGGGGTCCCTAAATGACTGACAAGGTCCCTTCCAACTCTGATTATCCGTTATCTGTTAAATAGCTAAATGACTTTCTTAAAAGGAGGCTGGTTTTCCCGCCGCCTCTCCCTTCTTCCTTGAGTCCACAGAGAAGGAGTCTCGGGCCTCTGAACGGGGTGCAGGAAGTACATTGGCAACTATGCAAATCGCTCAGAAATTCCTATTTTTGTCCATTTCCAGTAGCGTCCCATTTCCTTCAGGGACAGACAGATGCTCCTGCTTAAGGCAGTGCTGTCTGCCTGGAAGGGCCCGTTCCGCTTCACAAGCATCATCGCACTCGGTGTGGCCCGCACGATGTGCCGACGGAGCAAGAGACAGCTGCAGCGATTTCTTCCTCTTTTTTATATTATATATATATATATATATTTTAAAAAGGAACATTTTCATAAAGCCACCTCCTTATCCCCGAATTTCAGCAGAAATTCAGGGAAAAGGGGCTCCCACCAACCTAGCTGGTTTCTTTTATCCACCAGCTGCTCGTAGCTGCAATTTTTTAAAAAAAATTTCCCTCGCTGGAAAATTGGTGGGTTAGATGCAGATCTTTTTTTAAAAAAAAAAAATCTCTTTTTGAGGGAAGAATGTGTGATTAAGGAATGTGTCCCTTGAAAGAGATGAGAGACGCACGAGGCAGTTTAGACTGGAATGGAACTTTAAATAGGATCTAATTTTGGCTACTTAGTTTGTAGAGAAGTTTCAGTTCTGTAAGAATCCCACCCCCACAAAAAAAATCTGCAGGAAAAATGGCTTCATTTGGTTAACCAAATGTCGGTTTTATTTTTGAATGTCGCAGGTGGCTCCAGCTCTGGTTTGGCTTAGTTTTCTTCTTTCCTTTTAAACAACCCAAAATGCTCCATTTTCTTACAGAATGATGGAGGTTTCCGTCAGTTCTGCTTTATATTTACGGAGCTTCCAACTTACAGGTTCTGTTCCTCTTCTTGCTAATGAGAAATGAATTCTAAGAGACGTTGTTCTATTTGGATTTATAGGCACTTCAAGAGGGGAAACTTGTCATATCTTCCCTTTTTTTGTTTCTAGAGCGTAAATTAAATTTGGAGTCCTTGAAGCAGGTTCTCCAACATGCAGTGGTTTTCAGCACTGCACCGTGTGAGAAAGCTATGGCGACTGCGTCCGGGTCCGATGTGCACGGAGACTACCCGATCCGTGTGAAAAAACGCAAGCGGGGAACAGAGGACTGCCAGACGCTCAAGGTGGCCACCTGGAACGTGGATTCGCTGACTGGACGCTCGACCGAGATCGTCAGGGCCATGCGGGACAGGAAGCTGGACATCTGCTGCCTCCAGGAAACTCGCTGGAAGGGCAACAAGGCTACGACTATAGATGGCTACAAGATCATATACACCAGCTGTAAGGAAAACCGCGGCGGTGTAGCTGTGGTTGTCAGTCCAAGCTGGCAAAGCTCCGTCGCAGAAGTTAAGCGCCTCACAGAACGACTGATGATAATCGTCGTAGCGACCAAGAGGCAGCGCCTACACATCTTGTCCGCCTACGCCCCTCAGACCGGATGTCACGAGGAGGAGAAGGATACCTTCTGGGAACTGCTCGACATCCAACTCAGGCAGATCCCACACGAAGACGACATCATCATCTCGGGCGACCTGAATGGTCATGTAGGGCGGGACAAAAACGGACACCAGTGCCACGGTGGGCACGGCACAGGCGATACGAATGAGAATGGCCAGAGGATCCTGGACTTTGCCGACTCCCATGATATGACCATCACAAATACCTGCTTCATTAGGCGAGAATCTCAACTCCTCACCTACCATAGCAGAAACGGGAGCCACCACACACAGATCGACTACATCATCGTATGACGAAGAGCCGCTAAAAAGCGTGCTCAACGCCAAGGTGTACCCGCATAATCGAGCAGTCAGCACAGGCTGCTGATGGCGAAGATCAGGATCAGCAAGCCCAAGACCAGGATTGACAAAAGGAATGCAGACCAGCCACGAATCAAGTGGTGGAACCAGAAGAAGATGGCGGGACCCCTCATCAAACCGGAGCAGTTCCCGCAGATGGTCGACGGGCCACAGGAAGCATGGTCCATGCTGAAGAGCACTGTTCACACTGCCGGCTGCCAACAGCTTGGTTGCACCAAGCCAGGACGGAGACGCATCGAACGAGATACATGGCTCTGGACACCGGAAGTACAAGATGCCGTACACCTGAAGAAACGGCTCTACAAGGCCTTTCTTCAGGACAAGACCAGCGAGAAGCTCTGCGAATACAAGGCGGCCAAAAAGGCAGCCAAGAAAGCAGTAGCGACAGCCAGAAGCTCCCACTACGATGACATCTACGAGAAGCTGAACACGCGAGAAGGCGAGAATGAGATCTACCGCCTAGCCAAACACAGACACAGGAAGACCCTGGACATTGACCAGTTCCATGGGATCAACGACGAAAGGGGAAATTTGATCGTCAACCCCAGAGACGCTGCGGAGAGGTGGCGGCAATACTTCGAGAAGATCTCCACCGAGGAGTTCCCACACCCACGAACCCCCGCGAGGTGACCCAGTTGAAGGCCCAGTCTCAGGCATTTATGCCAGCGAGGTCGCCGACGCCATCAAGGCCATGAAAAACGGTAAGGCAACAGGACCAGACGACATCCCTGCCGACTTCTGGAAAAAGGCACTACCGGGCTCGGCATTGTGGCTGTGCGAGCTGTTCAACAACATCGTCTCCACGGGAAAAGTGCCACACGACTGGTACCGCAGCACCACTGTTCCGATCTGGAAGGGAAAGGGCAGCCCAGCGGACTGCTCCAACTACAGACCGGTCAGGTTACTGTCACACACTATGAAGATCTTTGAACGCGTCCTTGATAAGCGCATTCGGGACATCGTCGACCAGGCTGGATTCATCAAGAACTGCGGCACCACCGACGCCATCTTCGGTGTGCGGATGCTGATGGAGGCTCACAGAGAGAAGAAAATCCCGCTCCACACCGCCTTCCTAGACTTGGAAAAGGCCTTCGATCGAGTCCCGCACGATCTCATCTGGTACGCACTGCGAGATCACGGCGTGCCTGAGCTGCTCGTACAATGGGTCCAACTCCTATACAGATGTCACAAAAGCCGTGTAAAAGCGGCAGCTGGGATATCAGAGGAGTTTAATATTACCGTCGGCGTACACCAGGGCTCTGCTCTCTCACCACTGCTGTTCATTCTGGTGATGGACACAATTACACACACGACCTGTACACGCCCGCCCCATGGGCGCTGCTCTACGCCCGATGATGTGTTCCTGGCCAACCTGTGCAAGGCTGAACTCGAGCACCGAGTCCAACAGTGGCACGACCGCCTCGAGCAGTTCGGGCTCCGGCTGAACCTAAAGAAGTCCAAATACTTGACCACTGATAATGAAATGACAGGCTCCATCCACGTGAACGGGCAGGAGCTACCGCGCGCCTCCACCTTCAAGTACCTGGGAACTACTCTTGGGAAGAAGGCCTACTACAAACTGAGGTGGCAGCCAGGATCAATGCAGCGTGGGGCAAATGGAAGTCCGTCACGGGCGTCCTCTGTGACAAGAAGATGCCAATGCGCCTGAAGGCGAAAATCTATAACTCTGTGGTGCGCCCCGTGGCCATATACGGCGCAGAGTGCTGGCCGACGACCAAAGAAGCCGAAAGCAGACTCCAGATAATGGAGATGCGAATGCTCCGATGGTCGGTAGGCCTCACCCTACTCGATCGCGTCAGGAACGAAGAAGTGCGTAGACGGTTCAACGTCGTGCCCATCCCCATGGTCATGAGGCAGTCCCGGCTACGATGGTTCGGCCACGTGAGCCGCGCCAAGGAAGAATCCATCATCAAATCTGTAATGAAGGTGACTGTCGGAGGAGCGAGACCGCGTGGTAGACCTAAACAACGCTGGATGGACACGATCAAGGCCGATCTAGAGATCGCGAAGGCAGACCCGACACACGTGGCAGACAGAGAGGTGTGGAAGCAGTACTCAAGAACATTAGCGGACCTCGCCCGAGCGCGAGACAAACGCTGAAGAAAAAGAAGAAGAAGCGTAAATTAAATTTGGAGTCCTTGAAGCAGGTTCTCCAACATGCAGTGGTTTTCAGGTTTTTAAAATATTCCTACTCAACAGAACGGAATAACAGAGTTGGAAGGGACCTTGCAGGTCATCTAGTCCAACCCCCCACCCAAGCAGGAGACCCCATGCCATTTCTGACCGATGGCAGTCCAGCGTCTTCTTGAAAGCCTCCAGGGATGAAGCTCTCACAACTTCTGAAGGCAACTTCTGTTCCATGGGTGGATTTCTCTCATAAAGCTAAATTTTGGTGTCTTAGCAGTGGAGCGGCACTTAAATATGAGCCAACTTCCTCATCCAAATTTTTCATAAAAATACTGAACGGCACAAGTCCCGGAAGAGAGCCCTTGATCCTTCTCTCAGAGTCAGTCTAGAAGAGGGGACATGATAGCAGTCTTCTCATATTGGAGGGGTTGACACAAAAGAGAGGCAGTCAAGCGATTCTCCAAAGCCCCAGAGAAGGCAGGACAAGAAGCAACGGATGGAAACCCAACCGAGGAGAGAAGCAACTTAGAAGGAAGGCGAAACTTCCTGACAGTGAGAATCATTAACCAGAGGAACAGCTGAACTTCAGAAGTTGTGGGTGCTTCATCACTGGAGGCTTTTAAGAGGAGACTGGCAGCCACTTATCTAAAATTGTATATAGGTTCTCCTGCTTGAGGGGGGTGGGTGGGGTGGGTGGAAGAGTTCCAAGGTCCCTTGCAGCTCTTTCTATTCTATTCTATTCTATTCTATTCTGTTCTGTTCTGTTCTGTTCTGTTCTGTTCTATTCTATTCTATTCTATTCTATTCTATTCCATTCCATTCCATTCCATTCCATTCCATTCCATTCCATTCCATATTCTACTCTACTTTATTCTAATGTTGCTCAGTATGGTGGCTGTTGTGGCTTTCAAGAAGAGATTGGGCAACCATTTGTCTGAAATGGAATGAACAGAGGGTTGGACTAGAAGACCTCCAAGGTCCCTTCCAACTCTTCTATTCTATTCTATTCTATTCTATTCTATTCTATTCTATCCCATCCCATCCCATCCCATCCCATCCCATCCCATCCCATCCCATCCCATTCCATTCCATTCTATTCTATTCTATTCTATTCTATTCTATTCTATTCTATTCTATTCTATTCTATTCTATTCTATTCCATCCCATCCCTATTCCTATTCCTATTCCATTCCATTCCATTCCATTCCATTCCATTCCATTCCATTCCATTCTATTCTATTCCATATTCTACTCTACTTTACTCTATTCTAATGTTGCTCAGTATTGTGACCGTTGTGGCTTTCAAGAAGAGATTGGGCAACCATTTGTCTGAAATTGAATGAACAGGGGGTTGGACTAGAAGACCTCCAAGGCCCCTTCCAATTCTACCCCAACTAAGTGGCTGTCCAGTCTCTTCCTAAAAACCTCCAGTGATGAAGCACCCACACTTTCTGGAGGCAACTCTATTATTCTGCTCTTGTGATGGTAAGAGCTATGCTGAACAGGTGCAATCAGATCAGACAGGTCTAAGCTGAAGAATGAGACTAAATCTGTTTCATAAAACACCCTCCCATTCAACAGGGTGAGAATATATAATCCAAATTTCATGCCCGATCAATTGTCCCCAGATTAACAAGGGATGGGTGGGTATTAGATGCCACGACTCCTGGGTACTTAAAAATGTGCTACAGGTGTCAGCTTCCTCTGCTGGACAGAAGGCCACAGAGCTAACAAGTTATGGATGGCAATCAAAGCAAAGAATTTTGGGCAAAGGAAAAAAAAATCACTCAATTATAAAAGGTTTTTACCAATCAAAATCCTGAAAATGCGGATTTCAAAACTGAATTTATCAGCTTTGGAAGGAAAGACAGCCAGATTTAGAGGTTAACAAGCAGAGATTTATGGCCCAAATGTGTGCAGTTTTAACACACATGCTCTTTATATGCATGGCTACATTCCCACTCATGCTAGTAATACTATTCCTAAATTTGCAGATGATACAACAATGGTGGGACTCATCTCCAGGGGGGATGAGTCTGCCTATCAAGATGAGGTGGACCAGTTGCTTTTGTGGTGTGGAGACAATAACTTGGTCCTCAACACCAATAAGACCAAGGAGTTTATAGTGGACTATAGAAGGAACAGATGAGACCTCCAACCCTTGCTTATCCATGGAGACCGAGAGGAGCAAGTGGCTGGTTTTAGGTTTCTGGGTGTTACCCTAAAAGAGGACCTGACCTGGGAGGCTTACATTGCAACCCTGGTCAAAAGGGCCCAGCAGAAATCATACTACCTGAGACTTCTCAGAAATGAACAACTGAATGGAAAACTGCTGGTGACCTTCTACCGCTGCACCATAGACAGCAATTTTAACATACTGAACCTCTGTCTGGTTTGCCAATTGCACAGGGGTAGATAGGAAAGCACTCCAGAGGGTTAATATCATTGCCCAGAAGATCATGGGTTGCCCTCTCCCCTCTTTGGAAGAGCTTTATAGCTCCCGCTGCCTTAAGAAAGTTCAAAACATCCTCAAAGATCCATCTCATCCTGGGCACCCTTTTTTTTGAACTATTACCATCTGGCAGATGGTACAGAATAATAAAAACAAGGACAAATAGGCTGAAAAACAGCTTCTATCCCAGGGCAGTAACTCTTTTGAATTCTGCTGTAGAGTGCAGTGTTGGTGCCTTGTTAGGGGGTTTTCGGTTCAATGTGTGGAGGGTGAAGGATGTGTGTTTGTGTCTATTTTCATGGTCACGATGTACACTGAAGATGGTGTTTGATTTCGTTGTATGAGGTGCAAGGACGATAAAGTAAAGTAAAGTAAACTTTACCAATGCTGACTGGGAAGCAATTGAAAAATTGCTGAAAATTCAGGTTTATTCAGAACTACCTATAATAATACTGATTTGCAGAGTGAGCAACCAACACTAGAAAATGAAGGAACTATTGATGTTAAAGAAGAACAACGAGGAGAAGAAATTGCAGGAGCTAAAGAACTCCAAATGCTACTGGTTAATCAAGATTAACCGAGGGACTCTAGACAGAAAGTGCAACCAGGATGATGAAAGAACTGGAGACTAAAATATATGATGAATGGTTGCAGGAACTGGGCCTGGCTAGTCTAGGGAAGAGAAGGATTAACTAAGGGAAGCAGGAGAGCATCTTCCAATATTTGAGGAGCTGCCCCAGAGAGGAGGAGGCGGTCAAGCTATTTTCCAAAGCAGCCGAAGGCCATTCAACCTTGATTCCACCACAGCCTATTCCAGGTCCTTGGAAAGGATGCAATGGTTGGACAAATCCAGCCTGAATATTTGGCCGACTGTACTACAAACCATAATAATAATCTCTTGAAAGAAAAAATAAGGAAGTCTAGTTGCCTCCGGAAAAAGCAACAGGGACAAGCATGACCTGGATGACTGAGAATCTCTGCAGACTTTTAGCTACACAATTTCAGATGAATGCACTTTGAATGGTGTGGGAGTAGGTATTGATTTTCAGAGGGAAAAAATTGCAGACTGCAGGGACCATTTGCAACTACTCAGGTGACCCGGAGGACACAGATAAACCTCCAAGTGGCCTCAGTGACCCTCTAAAAGGATGCAAATAACTAGCTGTCTGCAAGGAATATAAATCATTCCATTTCCCCACAATCCAGTCAGAGCTTAAGAAGCTTCTAGGATGAGAAGCGAAACGTCCTCAAAGAAAAAACAAGAAAGTCCAGTTGACTCCTGAAAAAAAAAACTCCTTTGGGACAACCATCACCTGGAGGACTGAGAATCTCTGCAGACATACTAATAACAATACTTCTGGAACTAGTTATGGCCTTCACACCTTGTCATCCCAGGTTTTCAGTTCTCGAAGGCAGTGAGCCATGATCAGATACAGATACAGATAATCGGAGTTGGAAGGGACCTTGTAGGTCATCTAGTCCAACCCCCCACTCAAGCAGGAGGCCCTACACCATTTCTGACAAATGGCAGTCCAATCTCATCTTGAAAGTCTCAAGTGATGGCGCTCCCACAACTTCCGAAGGCAACTTCTGTTCCATGGGTTGATTGTTCTCCCTGTCAGAAAGTTTCTCCTTATTTCCAGGTTAAATCTCTCCTGGTTCAGTTTCCATCCATTATTCCTTGTGGGTGCTTTGAAAATAGATTGACTCCCCCCCCTCCTCACTCCTCGCAGCCCCTCAAATATTGGAAGACCTCTATCATGTCTCCCCTGGTCCTTCTCTTTACTAAACTAGCCAAGCCCAGTTCCTGCATCCGTTCATTGTATGTTTTAGCCTCCAGTCCCCTCATCATCCTGGTTGCTCTTCTCTGCACTTTTTCTAGAGACTCAACATCTCTTTTATAGCGTGGTGACCAAAACTGGATGCAGTATTCTAGGCGTGGTCTTACTAAGGCTTTACAGAGTGGTATTAGTACCTCCCTTGATCTTGACTGTATCCTTCTGTTAATACAATTTAGGATTGCATTGGCTTTTTTGGTTGCTGCTGCACACGGCTGGCTCCTATTTAGCTGGTTGTCCACTAAGACTTCAGGATCCCTCTCACAGTTCCTGTTATTGAGCCTGGTTTCACCCAGTCTAGATGTGTCCTTTGGGTTTTTCTTGCCTAAGTGTAGGACTTCACTTTTCTCTACACTGAATTTCATTTTGTTAGGTACAGCCGCTGTTCTAGTCTGTCAAGATCCCTCTGGATCCTGAGCCTATCTTCTTGGGTGTTAGCTATTCCTGCCAGCTTAGTATCATCTGCAAATCTGGTAAGTTCCCCTTCTATTCCCTCATCTAAGTTGTTAATGAAGATATTGAAGAGTCCTGGGCCTAAAACGGAACCTTGTGGCACCCCACTGCTTACTTCCCTCCATGTGGACTTAGACCCATTAAGGACTACTCGTTGAGTACGGTTTGCCAGCCAGTTGCGAGTCCATCTAATCGTGGTGCTATTTATTCCACTTTTTTCTAGCTTACTAAGAAGTAGGTTGTGGTCTACTTTGTCGAATGCCTTGCTGAAATCTAAATATATTATGTCCACAGTATTTTGCTGGTCTACTAATTTAGTCACTTTGTTGAAGCATGAAATAAGATTGATTTGGCATGATCTGTTCTTACCAAACCCGTGCTGACTGCTAGTTGTTACTTTACTTGTTTCTAGATGTTGGCAGATCTGTTTTTTTATTATCTTTTCCAGTACCTTCCCGGGTATCGATGTTAGGCTGATTGGTCTGCAGTTTCCTGGGTCTGTTTTTCTTTTTTTCCTTTTTTGAAGATGGGAACCACATCAGCTCTTTTCCAGTCCTCTGGTAGTTCCCCAGTGCTCCAGTATTTTTGAAAGATAATGGTTCAGTGGTTCCGACATTACTTCTGCCAGCTCCTTTAAAACTCTGGGATGAAATCCATCAGGCCCCAGTGATTTGTTTTCATCAAGATCAGACAGGTGTTCTCTTACTAATTTTGTTTTGCTTATTTTAACTTTTATTTCTGGCCCGTCTTTTACAGTTATGTTTTTGCTGGGTTGAGCTATAGTTTCTTTTTGCGTGAAGACAGAGGCAAAGAATGACTTAAGCAGTTCTGCTTTCTCTCTGTTGCCTGTTGCTTCCTTGCCATCTTCTCTCTTTAGTGGACCGACTGTTTCCTTGATTTTTTTTTCTTGTTATTTATATGTTGGAAGAAACTTTTTTTTATTATCTTTGACTTTTGTTGCAAGTCTTTGTTCGTTCTGAGCCTTTGCTATCCCGACTTCTTCGTCTTTGCAGATTCTGGCTATCTGCTGATATTCTGCCTTAAATGTATGTCCTTCTTTCCATTTTTTGTACTTGTCCTTTTTTTCTTTCAATTTGCCAGAGAGATCTTTGTGCAGCCATGCTGGTTTCTTCTTGGATTTCTTGTTTTTCTTTCTCAGTGATATTGTGCTAGTCTGGGCTTCTACGATCATACTTTTTAGAGTTTCCCAAGATTCTTGAGTTGTTTTCCCCTTTAGGAGTTTCATCCATGGAATCTTTTCCCAAGTTTTCTCTGAATTTCAATTTGAATCTCTCAGTTTCAGACCTGGCTTGTTGATGATGGCTGTTGTATCAGGGAGTTAATTCTCACTGTGGAGGTGAGAAGACAACACAATTTTCTCCAATGGAGAGGCGTTTGATGCCATTTTGTCTGCCTCAATGTCCTACCACAAAAGCTGGACAAGGCTGCCACCCGTAGTTCCTGCGGCTAGGCGGAAACCTCTCCTGGGTCCCACAAAGGTCCCTTGTGGCAGGTGAAGTGAGGTGTCTCAGGTGCTTTGCTATCCTCTCAGAGACCAGGGCACCAGTAAAGCACTCTTCTAGAGGCTGCCCCGCCAGGGCACATCCTGGAGGAGCTCCACACAAGTGCCTCCTCTCTCTTGTAGCCAACTAGATGAGGCGGTCTTCCTTCTTAGGAAAGCCACAAGATTATTATTTTTTGCTGCACAAAGTGTTTAGATACAGTAGGTAGAGATGATAGATGATAGACAGACAGGGGAGAGAGAAAGAGAGAGAGAGAGAGAGAGAGAGAGAGAGAGAGAAGATAGGAAGAGAGAGAAGATAGAATAGTATAACAGAGCTGGAAGGGATCTTGTAGGTCTTCTACTCCAACCCCTTGCTTAGGCAGGAAATCCTACACCATTTCAGACAGATAGATATACATGAAAGATAATAGATAGATAGATAGATAGATAGATAGATAGATAGATAGATAGACAGACAGCAATAGCAAGAGCACTTAGACTTATATACCACTTTACAGCCCTTTTACGGCCCTCTCTATGTGGTTTACATAATCAGCCTATTGCCCCCAACAATCTGGGTCCTCATTTTACCAACCTCAGAAGGAGAGAAGGTTGAGTCAACCTTGAGCCTGGTGGGATTCGAACTGCCAAACTTCAGGCAGCCGGCAGTCAGCAGAAGGAGCCTGCAGTTCTATACTCTAACCACTGTGCCACCGTGGATAGATAGATGAGAGATAGATAGATAGATAGATAGATAGATAGATAGATAGATAGATAGATAGATAGATAGATAGTGTTATATCTGGGAGGACGGTTCAAGAACGGAGGCAAGACTCAGATAGTAACTAAAGCTCTTTATTTGTGACTTCAGATCTGAGCAACTAAACCCAGCCGCAGCAGCCCCTTTTATAGGGCTGGCTGTGGCTAGGCAGCCAATGAAGGCGATTTGAGTTTGCCGCTCTTGGCAGGGCCAATCGCGGCAGCTCGTTTACTGACCAATCGCATCAGTCTATGGCGACCAATCACGATCGGCTTTCAGCGGGCCAATCAGATTTGCAGGCTACGAGCCTGCTAGTCCGGAACAGATAGATAGATAGATAGATAGATAGATAGATAGATAGATAGATAGATAGATAGATAGATAGATAGATAGATAGGGATGGACAGCTATGGATGGACAGAGATGATAGATGATAGATGTGACAGATACATATATAGACAGATTTAGATATAAATATCATAATGATATAGTAGATGTTAAACAGATGATGAATAGATAGATAGACAGACAGACAGACAGACAGACAGACAGACAGACAGATAGATAGATAGATAGATAGATAGATAGATAGATAGATAGATAGATAGATAGATAGATAGATAGATGGACAGCTATGGATGGACAGAGATGATAGATGATAGATGTGACAGATACATATATAGACAGATTTAGATATAAATATCATAATGATATAGTAGATGTTAAACAGATGATGAATAGATAGATAGATAGATAGACAGATAGATAGATAGATAGAGATAGATAGATAGATAGATAGATAGAGATAGATAGATAGATAGATAGATAGATAGATAGATAGATAGATAGATAGATAGATAGATAGATAGATAGATAGATAGATAGATAGACGGACAGGTGGATGATGGCTGGACGGACAGACATACTGGTTGGATGGAGGGAGACCTACACTTTTGAAAGAGGCTTCGAAAGCGCGCCCCCCCGCTTCTTATTCCCAGCTATCCCCGGAGATGCTGTTCAGTCAATGACCTCAATCTCTCCTCCCCAACCTGCCTGTGATTTATCCCTGACATTATTTCAGGCTCATTTTCTTCACTGAGCTCTGAGGCTGATGGATCTCAGTTAGCACTTTCCGTCTCCAACCCACTTGGCAAACCTTTGCTAATTCATTCCTGCCAGCCTGCCGATCTCCCTCGCTCTTGGGCAGGGATAGTTCCGTGCGGAGGCCTCTTTGGAGAGCAGGCTGGGCTCTGAACTCGAGGCAAGCGAGCCTCCTGAATGCCAGAGGTGGCATTCAGCCGGTTCTGACCGGTTCTGGAGATCCAGTAGCGGAAATTTGGAGTAGTTGGGAGAACCGGCCAATCCCACCTCTGACTGGCCCCGCCAACCCCATCTCTTCTCCGCCTCCCATTGAGACTCAGCTGATTGGCTGGGTCTCCTTTGGTTGCCCTGCACAGGAGAACGGAGCTGGAAAGCAGGTTAGTGGGGTGGGGAGGGAGGGGATTTTCAGTATCCTTCCCTGCCACACCCACCAAGCCACTTAGTCACCCACAAAACACCACTCTCACCAAGCCACGCCCACAGCTGATTGGCTGGGTCTCCTTTGGTTGCCCTGCACAGGAGCATGGAGCTGGAAAGCAGGTTAGTGGGGTCAGGGAGGGAAGGGGGATTTTGCAGTATATCCTTCCCCCGCCACGCCCACCAAGCCACACCCAAAGAACTGGTAGTAAAAAAATTTTAATCCCACCACTGTCCTGGATGTGTGTCACAGAGTATACACCAGGAAGTCTTTGACAAAAAAAATCTTCTTCTTGGGGTTTGGATTTGCTGGTTTGGGCAGAAAAGCGTTGAGATTGAAGAAGTTCAACAGCGTTTCAGAGAAATGGTTGTCTAATCCTTCCTGGAAGACCTCCAGTGAAGGAGCACCCATTACTCCTGAAGGCAAAACTGTTCCACTGATTAATTGTTCTACCTCTCAGGAAAATTCTCCTTGTTCTAAGTTGCTTCTCTCCTTGATGAGTTTCCATCCATGGCTTCTTGTTCTTCCTTCAGGTGCTTTGGAGAAGAGCTTGACTCCCTCTTCTTTGGGGCAGCCTTTCCAATACTGGAATACTAATATTATGTCAACCCCCAGTCACTCCTTCCTTCCTTCCCTTCCTTCCTTCCTTCCTTCCTTCCTTCCTTCCTTCCTTCCTTCCTTCCTTCCTTCCTTCCTCTCCTTCCTTCCTTCCTTCCTTCCTTCCTTCCTTCCTTCCTTCCTTCCTTCCTTCCTTCCTTCCTTCCTTCCTTCCTTCCCTTCCTCCTTCCCATATAACCATTTCTTTTTGAATAATTGACCTTTAACGGCGCTTATCCAACAGCCTTTCCAGGTATCTCCAGTTTTCCTTCTCCTTCTCGTCCATCAGGGCCATCCAGGCTGGGAGACGTGAGGGCCTTCCAAGCAAATAGTGTGTCTTGCAGGATCTCCTTCAGCGCCCGTCTTCGCTCGTCAATTTCCTTCCGTTTCCAACCCGGTGTCGTTTTGTCATTTCCCGGACAGACGTGGGAAGCATGCTTAGGAAAGACCATTCAGGTCTGGCTCACGGGAGGGATTTTGACAGATTTCTCCAGCCTGGTGCTTTAGGGAGCCTGGTGGATTGTAATTCTCACCCTGTCTGAGGATAACGTCCTTTGTAGTCCTGGCACAAGTGCAGTTAGACCACAGAGTTCAAGAAAGCTCAGTTTAATATGCCAGAATGTGTTGGAGTCGGGAAATCTTTATGCAAGGCTACACTGAATTATTCACCATTTGACCTGCAGCTTTCGGAGAGCATCTAAAAGAGAGCGCTTAAACGGTCCATATTCCCCACCAAGACTCTGTGCTAGACAATTTAAAGCTTCCCTTCTAACTGGGCTGGAGATCTGGAATCTGGTTGCTTATGCAGAACTGAAATGGCTTGGCCCAAAGGTGCTTTCTTTTTCAAGAGGCATAACTGGACTTCCTGGTTTTTCTTTGAAGTCGTTTCACTTCTCCTCCAAGAAGCTTCTTCAGCTCTGACTTGATGCTGGGGGAGGGAAGGATTGATACTCCTTACAGGCAGCTGGTCATTTGCCTCCTTTTTAGCAAGTCCTTGAGGCCACTTGGGGGTTTATCTATGTCCTCACGGTCATCCTAACCTCAAGTGCAGATGGGCGCGGAGCCTCCTTGGAACGGCTGAAAGGACCGTGTTGTAGAGTGGAGATAGTTGATGTTGTATCCCTCCCACTCTGTTGAGAGGGGGGCTGTTTAATTTGGATATAGATGATCTCTTTGACCCCCCTGCATTGTATTTGCATAGACCGTGTTGCCCAGTTTGTGACTGGGTGTTTTATCCTTGGGGTGGACAAGCTTCTGCCTTGGTGTATTCTTGGGTTTGAAGCGTGCACGTCAGAGGTGGTCTTCCGCAGGTTCTGACCAGTTCTGGAGAACCGGTAGCAGAAATTTTTGAGTAGTTTGGAGAACCAGCCAATCCCACCCCTGACCGGAGATTTTACAGTCTCCTTCCCCTGCCATGCCCACCAAGCCATGCCCACAGAACCAGCAGTAAAAATAAATAAATCCTACCACTGGTGCACACGTGTTGTGTTGGCTGAAGATCCTCCTGGGCTTCTCTGATAAACCTCCAAGTGTCCTCAACGACCTTCTAAAAGGATGCGAATGACCAGCTGTCTGCAAAGACTGCAAAATCCTTCCCTTCTCCACCATCCAGTCAGAGCTGAAGAAACTTCTTTGGAGGAGAAGCGAAACCTCTTCAAAGAAAATTTAGAAAGTCCAGCTGCCACCATTGGGACAGCCATGACCTGGATGGCTGATAATCTC
The DNA here is from genome assembly GCF_049901715.1 of Pseudonaja textilis. Lineage (NCBI taxonomy): Eukaryota > Metazoa > Chordata > Lepidosauria > Squamata > Elapidae > Pseudonaja > Pseudonaja textilis. The sequence goes on from NC_141991.1 coordinate 255,709,384, forward strand.
CACAGACATGAAATCGCTTGGCTTAGCCAAAAATGAAAGCCCCTTTGAAAAAAAAAATAGATAAGGGAGAGCTACACACAAAGAGCCATTAGCCTTTAGGTCTCTCGAAAATGGGATTCGTTTTGTGCAAAAGCAGATTTTAGAAACATTTTACCAAACTGCCTTGTTCTAAACTACCCATTTTCATAATAAGGCAGGAAGCACCTGCTCATCCAGATCAGAAGGAGAGGAGAGAATTAAGGTGAGCCCAAAAAGATGAAGTGCCTTTCAGGTCAGTTCTTTATGGCAGTTTTTTTTTATTTAAAAAAAAGAAAGAATGTGAATTGATAGAAGAAGTGGGTGGGTGGGTGGGTGGAAAAAGCTTAGGAATTGTGAAACAAGGACAATTACTCCCAGGGGTACATTGAAAACAGACAAGCCGTTGCCTTATCCAAAGCTGCCTTGGAAAAAAAAAAAATCTAAGATAGCTGGAGAAAATACAGACGCGAAGCATCCGGAGAAATTCGATTTCACATTTACTGGATACAAAATACCGTAATAGAGTTGGAAGGCACCTTGCAGGTCTTCTAAGTTTTTGACATCTAGTGGAAATTATTTCGGGTAGATTTTGTTTCCACTAGGTGTCAATTATTGCAAGTCTGTGAAATCGGATCAAGGTTTCTTTTGAGTCACGGGGGTTCTCTGGATCTCAGAAGTCCCATATTTAACAGAATAACAGGGTAATAGAGCTAGAAGGGAACTTGGAGGTCTTCTAGTCCAACCCCCGCCCTGGCAGGTGATCCAATATCATTCCAGAGAAATGGCTGTCCAACCACTTCTTGAAAGCCTCCAGGGTTGGAACGCCCACAATTTGCTCTTTCCTTGCCATGTTTCTATTCATTTTAGGATTTGGTTTTGTCCTTCATTCTTTTCTTCACACACACACAAACAAACAAACACACACACACACACACACACACACTTAAAAAAAAATAACCAACCAACCAACCAAATAATAGGAGCTGGGTAGCTCTGTTGCCTTCACATTTTGCGGTCTTCCTTGAGGAACTAAGTTTTTTTTTCCCTTCCTCCTAAAATTGTTGTTCTTTTCTTTTAAACCCATTCAATCCTTTCAGTATTCTATCTTTTGCTAATTGAAATTTCTTTTGGGGGTTTGCTTCACATCCCTTCTCTTACTACGCAGGGGGCTGCAGCAGCACCCGGGGGAAGAACTAGGAGAAGGGAGCGGAGATTATTGAGGAGAGGAGCAAGGGGAGGAGGAGGAGGAGGATGGGATCCATTGGCGCTCTCTGAGCTTTCTTGCAGACATTTCATGACCCAAGTAGGTAACATCATCAGTGCTAGAAGATATTGGGGGAGGAGGAGGAGGAGGAGGAGGAGGAGGAGGAGGAGGAGGAGGAGGAGGAGGAGGAGGAGGAGGAGGAGGAGGAGGAGGAGGAGGAGGAGGAGGAGGAGAAGAACAATAGGGTCCTTGGTCCTCACCGAGCTTGGTTATTTTCTTGCAGACATTTCATGACCAAACTAGGCAACATCATCAGGACTAGAAGGGGAGAAGGAGAAGGAGGACTGTGAGGTCCTTGGCATTCTTGGAGCTTGGTTGTTTTCTTGAAGATGTTTCATTACCCAACTAGGTAACACCCTCAGTGTTCGGAGGGAATGGGAATCGGGGTTTACTCTCTTTATTTGATCTTCTGGTAGATGAAATCCTTCATGAGGATGCGAGTCCAGCAGCTGATCGTAAGTTGGTTCTTCCTAGGGGTGAGTTAACTTCTCTCTGTCTTCTTGCAGGATTCAGCGTCATTCTCTCTTCTCTTCAGGAATCCCATCCTGAAGTTTTTTGCATGGTCAGACAGAATCTAAGGTGACCCAACACATATTTCCACTTTTTTCTTTTCTCAGTATTTTTTTTTTGCTGTAGTAAATATAGCATTATTTTTATTTATAATGTTTATTTTACTATAAATGCTATACTGACTGCTATACAGTCTCCTTTGCAGATTAAAAAGGAGAACCTGCACGTATTGATATAATTGCCTACGTACCATCTTTCTTATTACGAAGGATGTAACTTTATATATTTATGCATTATTATTGATTGTTTGCAAGCATTCATTATACCCTGGAAGTCACCGTGGCTTAAACGCAGCGTGAATCTATCAATCAGTAAAGCTTTCCGACTGTTCGTGTTTTCCCAGACTGAAATGCACTTCTACAATAATGTGGTAATTATAGGACACTGTTTATCATCGGGGAAAAAAAAAAACCCTTAGCCTTTGCTTTTTGCTGAAGAAATAATTTGCATAATCTTTTGCGCATCGAGTCCATTAATCAATTAAAATTTACACTGTTCCCCGTCACTTTCAATCATGGGATGGTCCTAATAAATGGTTGGTGTCAAAAGTTGATGCTTGACTCTGGAGCTGTTTTTTTTTTGAGGGGGGGAGCGGGGGAGGAGGGTTTACCAAATTTTGACTATTGGCAAAAATATCTCGTGACCCTAGAGGGCAGCAAAGAGACACAGACACTTCTGTTCCTTTGGAGGCCACCCTAGAGGGCATCTGGTGCTTTGCAGTCCAGAAATGATAGACCTTATGAGTGCAAAGAACACAACCCTCCCTCCCTCCCTGCATTCTACTTTCTTCCTCCTTTCCTCCACCACCCTTTCCTTCCTTCTTCTCCTCTCTCCCTCATCCAATTCCTTCCTTCCTTCTCCCTCCCTCCCTCCCTCCTCCACACCTACCTACCTACCTTCCTTCCTTTTATTTTTCTCTTCTCATTCCATTCCTTCCTCCCTCCTTTTCCTCCTTCCCTCCCTCCTCCCTCTCTCCCAACCTTTCCTTCCTTTTCCTCCTCCCCCCATTCAATCCGCCCCTTCCTTCTTTCTTCTCCCTTCCTCCCTCCGTTCCATACCTACTTACCTACCTACCTTTCTTTCCCCTTTCTCCTCTCTCCCTTTCCATTTTTTCTTCCCTCCCTTCTTTTTGCTCCTCCCTCTCTCCTTTAATTCCTTCCTTCTTTCTTCTCCTTCCCTCCTCCACACCTACCTACCCACTCACCTTTCTTTCCCTTTTCTCCTCTCTCCCTCATTCCATTCTTCCCTCTCTCCTCCCTCCCACCCTTCCCTTCCTTTTTCTCCTCTCTCCCCCATTCAATTCCTTCCTTCCTTCCTTCTTCTCCCTCCCTCCCTCCATTCCACACCTACCTACCCACTCACCTTTCTTTCCTTTTCTCCTCTCTCCCTCATTCCATTCCTCCATCCCTCCCTTTTTCTCCTCTCTCCCTCCTTTAATTCCTTCCTTCCTTCTCCTCCCCCCCTCTACCATTCCATTCCTTCCTTCCACTCTTCCTTCCTCCCTTTCCTCCCTTTTTATCCCTTCCCCTCATTCCATTCCATTTCCTTCCTTCCTTCCTTCCTTCCTTCCTTCCTTCCTTCCTTCCTTCCTTCCTTCCCTTCCTTCTTCTTTCCTTCCTCCCACTCTTCTTCCCTCTGAACCTTCCCTTCCTTCCCCTTCCTTCCTTCCTTCCTTCCTTCCTTCCTTCCTTCCTTCCTTCCTTCCTTCCTTCTTTCTTTCCTTCCTCCCACTCTTCCTTCCTCTGAACCTTCCTCTCCTTCCTTCCTTCCTTCCTTCCTTCCTTCCTTCCTTCCTTCCTTCCTTCCTTCCTTCCTTCCATCCATCCACGCATCCCCCACCCGGTCAATGGCTCTTTTAGCTGTAACAAAAGCATTCCCTCTGGTGATTCAACAGGGGATTTTGAGGGGTGGGCTGGGCTGTGTGTGGTGGGGGGAACAGGGTCCTGCAAAGCCAGCCATGCACAAAGGATGTGCCATTTGTTTCTCTGTATTAGGTGCAGCTCAGCAAGTCGAGAATGTGCTTTGCTAAGCCTTTAGCAAGGTTACAACCGATCATTTACATTAAGGAGTCACATATGGTTGGCATTGCTGGTTGCAGGCTACATCAATCATATTCCCTTTTCGTTTTCATTGTCAAACACACACACACACACACACACACACACACCACTCACATAGCTGGAAAAATCTACTTTCTGGAAAGGATCCAAAGAGAAATAAGGCCCCTACTTCCTGGTCTCCTCTTGGGTTTCCTTTCTTCCTACTCAGACCCACAACCACAAATCTTCTTGTGGATTTTCCGTGTTTGTAGTTGGCCTCCATCTCTTTTTTGAAAAAAAAAACCCAACTTCTGCAGGTTATGAAACTTCTGCAGAACTTCCAGTTGTCCTTAGCCAGTTTGAGTACAGGTAGTCCTCAAATTATGGCCACAATGGAGCCCCACTTTTCCATTGTTATGCAAGACAGTCGTTAAGTGAGTTTTGCCCCACTTCATCACTCTTTTTGCCACGGTTGTGAAATTTTTCCCCCTGCCGTCATTAAGTGAGTCATATGGTTGTTAAGTGAACCTGGCTTCCTCATGGATTTTGCATGTCAGAAGGTCGCAAAAGGGGATCACGTGAGCCCAGGAGACACCGATTGCCATAAATACACGACAGTGGCCAAGCCTCTGAATTGTGATCACGTGTCAGGTCTTTCCAAGTAATACAACCCCTTCAACGAGAACGCCAATATTCCTCAAAGAACATTTTATTGGGATATATCAAATTGGCACATGCGTGGTGGAAAACCGGCTCTAAAATTCCTGCTGCTTTTACACCCAATGAAAAGTAAAACTGTTAAATTTTGCAGCAATCCAACCAGCACACAAGTAAATAATTCAGCAGGATACCTTTATAGAAGAAACTTATTTATATACAATAATATAAAACATGATGCGTGCATACAGTACCCATGCAGCTCTTGCAACCTGGTAGCAAGGACAAGGACAAGAAGCAGAAGCAACCAGAACCACCAGAAAGGAAGCATAGAAACACAGAAGCTACGTATTCAAATGTCTTCAAATTTCTAGCTTCTATCATATCACATGACCTAAAATGGACACCTAACATCAAAAAATGTCATCAAAAAACCACAACAAAGTATGTTCTTTTTGCACCAACTCGGGAAGCTCAAACTGCCCAAGGAGCTGCTGATCCAGTTCTACAGAGGAATAATTGAGTCTGTCATCTGCACCTCTATAACCGTCTGGTTTGGTTCTGCGACCCAACAAGACAGATGCAGACTTCAGAGGATAATTAGGACTGCAGAAAAAAAAAATTACTACCAACCTGCCTTCCATTGAGGACCTGCATGCTGCCCGAGTCAAAAAGAGGGCTGTGAAAATATTTACAGACCCCTCACATCCTGGACATAAACTGTTTCAATTCCTTCCCTCAAAACGATGCTATAGAGCACTGCACACCAGAACAACTAGACACAAAAACAGTTTTTTTCCCAACGCCATCACTCTGCTAAACAAATAATTCCCTCAACACTGTTCAACTATTTACAAAGTATACGCTACTATTACTGTTAATCTTCCCATCACTCCTTATCACCCATCCCCTCCCACTTGTGACTGTAGGACTGTAACTTTGTTGCTTGTATCCTTATGGTTTATATTGACTGTTTCCTGATATGATTTGATTGCTTATTGTACCCTATGACTATCATTAAGTGTTGAACGTTATGATTCTTGATTCTTGACGAATGTATCTTTTCTTTTATGTACACTGAGAGCATTTGCACCAAGACAAATTCCTTGTGTGTCCAATCACTCTTGGCCAATAAAGAATTCTGTTCTATTCTATTCTCTTTCTTTCTTTCTTTCTTTCTTTCTTTCTTTCTTTCTTTCTTTCTTTCTTTCTTTCTTTCTTTCTTTCTTCTTTCTTTCTTTCTTTCTTTCTTTCTTTCATCATCTATCTATCTATCTATCTATCTATCTATCTATCTATCTATCTATCTATCTATCTGATTTGATTGCTTATTGTACCTATGACTATCATTAAGTGTTGAACGTTATGATTCTTGATTCTTTTAATGTATCTCTTTTCTTTTATGTACACTGAGATCATTTCTTGTGTGTCCAATCACTCTTGGCCAATAAAGAATTCTGTTCTATTCTATCTTTCTTTCTTTCTTTCTTTCTTTCTTTCTTTCTTTCTTTCTTTCTTTCTTTCTTTCTTTCTTTCTTTCTTTCTTTCTTTCTTTCTTCTTTCCTTCTTTCTTCTTCTTTCTTTCATCTATCTATCTATCTATCTATCTATCTATCTATCTATCTATCTATCTATCTGATTTGATTGCTTATTGTACCCTATGACTATCATTAAGTGTTGAACGTTATGATTCTTGATTCTTAACGAATGTATCTTTTCTTTATGTATACTGAGAATATTTGCACCAGAGACAAATTCCTTGTGTGTCCAATCACACTTGGCCAATAAAGAATTCTATTCTATTCGCTTTCTTTCTTTCTTTCTTTCTTTCTTTCTTTCTTTCTTTCTTTCTTTCTTTCTTTCTTCCTTCCTTCCTTCCTTCCTTCCTTCCTTCCTTCCTTCCTTCCTTCCTTCCTTCTTTCTTTCTTTCTTTCTTTCTTTCTTTCTTTCTTTCTTTCTTTCTTTCTTCTTTCCTTCTTTCTTTCCTTCTTTCTTTCATCTATCTATCTATCTATCTATCTATCTATCTATCTATCTATCTGATTTGATTTCTTATTGTACCCTATGACTACGATTAAGTGTTGTACCTAATGATTCTTGACTCTTGACGAATGTCCCTTTTCTTTTATGTACCCTGAGAGCATTTGCACCAAGACAATTTCCTTGTGTGTCCAATCACACTTAGCCAATAAATAATTCTATTTTATTCATAAGCACAGAAGCAATATATTACAGAGTCTATATTGCAAGGACAAAGCAACTGTTATATACAAATCAATCAAGCTAAGCCACGCCCAGGCTCCGAGCTGTCTGGGTCACCAAACAGTCCCCATTGGCTGACCTGTTACCACGGCTATTCCAATTCACGAACTCTTATATGCTGACAAAAACTTGGTCACTCCCACCCCCAGACAGAGTCTCCGGTCCCCTGGTCCAATCAGCACACAGTCCTGTTGCTAGGTGACCTCAGTCTCCACCTTTCGAACCCCTGCACCAACGTCCTTGATTCCCAGGGGAAAGAGTTTTGTTTTGGCTACAACACCCCAGCTATCTCTACTCCTCCCTTGCTGGTTCCTTCCCCTCCAGGCTGTGTCAGCTCTGAAGCAGTGAAAATAGAAAAGCGACAAAAAGGAAAATGGCCACAGTTAGGCCAGCTTCGGGGTTGACATCATGGTTGTAAGCCTTCTGCAGATCACAGGTGAGGAGCCTCTGGCTGTCTTCAGCCAGTTTAAGTATAGCCACTGAGAAGAAGTCCGGAGGATGGCCCGTGCCTTCTGACATCACCGCACGCATGAGAGAAATGATGTCATCGGGGTACAAATGAGATCATTGGTGTGGTGATTTCCTTGCGCACTTCTTGTTGTTGTTCTGACCTTGATTTCCCCAACAGCACAAAGCTGATTCCTTGTCCCATTAAACCCCTTTTATTTAGTTGACAGTGAATTCCTCTCTAGCAAAGTCCCGGCCAGCGGTCTTTCAAGATAGTTCCCAATTGCACACCTTGATTAGGCTTGGAGAGCTGCCAGACTGATATCTTTCAGATGCCACATTGTAGCAGACAATACTTGGCAAGAATGCAGGAGCAGATCTTCACCCAAATGAACTAATTGCCTTCTGCAAAGACCCACTCCTCTCGCTCCTCTTTTATTCCCTCTGGGAGGGGCCATTCACAGTCCACTTGTGGCTTTACTCCCAAGTCGACCCTTGTTCCTTCGTTGATTCCCTTCTCCTGGCAGCTCTGTGCATGTGCACACTGGGAACAGGCTCCAGCTATTCTTCTTCCCCACTGATCTCCGGCTCTGAAGGCAGCTGATAACTGTCGGATGGCCCTGGTCCCATCTCTGCCTCGTGTTCCTTAGTTGTTTCCTTCTCCTGGCAGCTCTGTGCATGTGCCCACTGGGAACAGGCTCCAGCTGTTCTTCTTCCCCACTGAAGTCTGACTTCAAAGGCAGCTGATAACTTCCAGACAGCCCTGGCCCCATCTCTGCCTCTGACACAGAGCCCTCTTCAGAGCCTTCCCCAGACTCCAGGACTGGCCCATGTTCCTCCCTCAACCTTCACACTGTCCAAATCTGCTGCCAGCTCTGCTGGCCACTGGTGGGCCACAACAGTTGTTTTAAAGCATTGATATAGCAACCCACCTTCCAAATAACTCTGGGTGTCAACTCGCAAAGCATTCCTGACCTACTCTCGAGTTGCCATAGGCAAAGGGGATGGGGAAGCGAACTTCACAGCTGCATCAAGGAGCTTGCATCTCAGTCAACACAAAGCACATTCCAACCGGCTCGTCAAGGTCACCTCTATGGAAACCCGCAGTAGCCGGTGGGAGTGACTTCTACTACCTGAGAAATTGCTTTGTTGGGGAATGTGACTGATGACACATCTTGGGGGGAGGGGGAAACAGGGTCAGAGGCAAAGCACGAATTGACTGAGGTCAGAGTGGGCTCCACTTGGTCCGTGCTGACATGAAGCTCTTAATAAATAGCTGGATTTCTTTTGGAGCTTGATTTGAAGCTCATGATTTAATTAGGGCATTGGTTGGAACCCTGACACTGGGTGCTCCTCAGTCAAAAGTTAGAACAGCCTATAAAAGTATGTCTATGGATTTATATGACCTCAATCAACCAGGTCTTGGTTGTCCCAAAGGTGCTTTCTCAAGAGGGAAGTGGATTTTCTTGTTTTGCTTGAAGATGTTTTGCCTCTCATCCAAGAAGCTTCTTCAGTTATTGAAGTTCTTCAGTTTTTGAAGCTTCTCAACCAAGAAGCTTCTTCAGTTCTTGAAGCTCTTCAGTTCTTGAAGCTTCTCAGCCAAGAAGCTTCTTCACTTCTTGAAGTTCTTGAAGTTCTGCAGTTCTTAAGGTTTCCCATCCAAGAAGCTCCTTCAGTTATTGAAGTTCTTCAGTTTTCAACCAAGAAGCTTCTCAACCAAGAAGCTTCTTCGATTCTTCAGTTCATGAAGCTTCTCATTCAAGAAGCTTCTTCAGTTCTTGAAGCTTCTCAGCCAAGAAGCTTTTTCACTTCTTGAAGTTCTGCAGTTCTTAAGGTTTCCCATCCAAGAAGCTCCTTCAGTTATTGAAGTTCTTCAGTTTTTGAAGCTTCTCAACCAAGAAGCTTCTTCGATTCTTCAGTTCATGAAGCTTCTCATTCAAGAAGCTTCTTCAGTTCTTGAAGCTTCTCAGCCAAGAAGCTTCTTCACTTCTTGAAGTTCTGCAGTTCTTAAGGTTTCCCATCCAAGAAGCTCCTTCAGTTATTGAAGTTCTTCAGTTTTTGAAGCTTCTCAACCAAGAAGCTTCTTCGATTCTTCAGTTCATGAAGTTTCTCATTCAAGAAGCTTCTTCAGTTCTTGAAGCTTCTCAGCCAAGAAGCTTCTTCACTTCTTGAAGTTCTGCAGTTCTTAAGGTTTCCCATCCAAGAAGCTCCTTCAGTTATTGAAGTTCTTCAGTTTTTGAAGCTTCTCAACCAAGAAGCTTCTTCGATTCTTCAGTTCATGAAGCTTCTCATTCAAGAAGCTTCTTCAGTTTTTGAAGCTTCTCAACCAAGAAGCTTCTTCACTTCTTGAAGTTCTGCAGTTCTTAAGGTTTCCCATCCAAGAAGCTTCTTCAGTTCTGAGATTTGGAGAAACTTCTTGGATGAAAAGCAAACACCTTCAAGGAAAAACCAAGAAAGCCCATTTACCTCTTGAAAACGCACCTTTGGGACGATATAAAAATTAAAACTATAAAACTGAAACCAAGACTGAAACCAAGACGTGGCACAAAATCAGCCTTCTCATGTGCTGTCATCCAATCTTCTCTAAGTGCTTGGGGTGAGGGGACCTGGTCTCCAAAGCTTTAGAGAAGTCAAGGAAAGTGGAGGCCCGGTGGACTTCAGGTGGAAGGGTTTTCCATGGGGCAGGGGCTTCCAGGGGAAAGACAGGCTGCCTAACTCTACCAGATAGCCGTATTTAGAGGAAGGGACCAGGAATGGGCCCCCTTTGACATGTTAGTGTTAAAGATGATTGGCCAGTACTTTGAATTGTTCCCAGTGGTCTTCAAGGGCAGCCCCCTGTAGAGTGTATCACGGTAATCCAGATGGGAGGGGTCCAAGGCATTAATTTGATCAAGGTCAAATCAGTCGATTCTAAAAGAAATCAACCCTGATTGTCCTTTGGAAGGACAGATCCTGAAGCTCAGATACTTTGGCCACCTAAAGAGAAGAGAAGGCCTCTTTGGAAAAAATCTTGATGTTGGGAAGGATGGAAGAAGGCAAAACAGAGATGAGGAGGGCAGAAGATGAGATAGTTAGATAGTCATAAAAAAATATGAACATGAATTTGGATAAACCAGGGGAGACATGATAGCACTCTTCCAGTATTTGAGGGGCTGCCCCAGAGAGGAGGAAGGGGGTCAAGCTATTCTCCAAAGCACCCTTGAAGGCCAGACAAGGAACAATGGATGGAAACTGATCAAGGAGAGATTCAACCTGGAAATAAGGAGGAATTTTCTGACAGGGAGAACAATCAACCCATGGAACAGAAGTTGCCTTCAGAAGTTGTGGGAGCTTCATCCCTGGAGGCTTTCAAGAAGAGAATGGACTGTCATCTGCCAGAAATAGTGTAGCGTCTCCTGCTTGGGAAGGGGGTTGGACTAGATGACCCCCAAGTTCCCTTCCAACTCTATTAATTTGTATCCCTCTGTAAGCTGATGATGGGGTCATGAAGAGTTGGACACCACTTACCTCAACTGAATAACAGCAAAGTCTCTCTAGGCGTCTAGTCCTTCCACTCTTCTGCTGTCTGGAAGACTTTGTGAAGGTTGCTCAAAAGACACCCCTCCTCTTCCTTGTCCTCTCCATCTTCCACTTGTTAGTATTTTTTTTTTCCAAGAATGAGTAAAGAGACAATGATTAATGGACTCGCCAGAGGTTTCTTCCCACAGCTGGCATCTCCTGATGCTGGAAAAACAATCAGAAACGTCCCTCCAAACGTGTCCTTCATAATTCTTCTAGAGTAATAACAGATGCACAAACGGAGACCCCCAGATGTTGCGAAGCCCCTACAGCTCGGGCTGCGGCCCCTGGGGCTTTGCAGAAAGCAGAGCTTCAACTTGTAATGCTTCATGTGCTAGAAGGGCAAACATTCTCAGGTGTGTGGGAAAGCAAGCATTTCCATACAGGTGATTCATCTAATTTAAATATAGTGAAATGGACAGGTACTGTCTTTCACTGCCTACCGAGGCAAGGTATGTCTGGTCTATCAAAGAGGAGGACTAGGAGTGACATGATAGCTGTCTCCAAGCCCCGGAGGAGCTCTCACATAGAGGGAAGGGTCAACTCGTAAAATATTCCTACGCCTGTTTTTGAGTTGCCATAAACAAGGGAGGGGAAGAAACTGAGGGTGTAGTATGGCAGTTGAAAACCAGAAGTACATTCCACGCTTATCTTATAAAGATTGTCACTAGGCTACCAGATCTTCTGCCCTCGAAAACCCTTCATTGGAGAATGTGATTGATGACACTCAGCCCATGACGTCTTGGAGAATCTGATTTAGGATATACCCAGAGGGGAGGGTGGGAACAGGGCAGGGGTGGGATTCAACCGATGCTACTACTGGTTAGGTGACTACGAAGAAATCACCTTCCAACAGCCTTTTGTTTTTCCCACCTTATGGGGTTAATCCTGTCAGGAAGACAGGAAGAAGGTGTTCTGATGGATGTCAACAGGTAACTGATAATCAGAGTTGGAAGGGACCTTGTAGGTCATCCAGTCCAACCCCCCCGCCCAAGCAGGAGACCCTACACCATTTCTGACAGAGGGCAGTCCGGTCTCTTCTTTGAAAGCCTCCAGGGATGAACCTCCCACAACTTCTGGTGGCAAGCTGTTCCACTGAATATAGAATACCAGTGTTGGAAGGGACCTTGTAGGCCATCTAGTCCAACCCCCCTCCGCCCAAGCAGGAGACCCTACACCATTTCTGACAGAGGGCAGTCCATTCTCTTCTTGAAAGCCTCCAGGGATGAAGCTCCCACAACTTCCGAGGGCAACTTCTGTTCCATGAGTGGATTGTTCTCACTGTTGGTAAATTTCTCCTTATTTCCAGGTTGAATCTCTCCTTGATCAGTTTCCATCCATTGTTCCTTGTGTGGCCTTTAGGTGCCTTGGAGAATAACTTGACCCCTCCCTCCTCTCTGGGGCAGCCCCTCAAATATTGGAAGGCTGTTGTCCTGTCTCCCCTGGTCCTTCTCTTCCCTAGACTAGCCAAACCCAGTTCCTGCAACCGTTCCTTGTATATTTGAGCCTCCAGTCCCCCAATCATCTTGGTTGCTCTTCTCTGCACTTTTTCTAGAGTCTCAACCTCTTTTTTTATAGTGTGGTGACCAAAACTGGATGCAGGGCTCTAGGTGTGGCCTTACTAAGGCTTTGTAGTAGAGTGGTATCAGTACCTCCCTTGATCTTGACTGTATCCTTCTGTTAATGCAGCTTAGGATTGCATTGACTTTTTTGGCTGCTGCTGCACACGGCTGGCTCCTATTTAGCTGGTTGTCCCCTAAGATTGTAAGTGAAAGAGAGCGGGTTAGATTCCTAGCTGAAAATGGGATTAAATCCACCATTCCAAGAGGTATTTCTGCCGGAGGCCGGATGACATAATTAAGCTACGAAATGCATTTCCCAGAGAGGCCGATGACCGTCAAGGGCTCAGAAGCAGAAAGTGAAGGATGCATTTGGCAGCAATTGTGGCTTTGAGGGACGCCCATCCCTGGAACAGATCACCTGCAGATATCGGGGTCCTGCCCCTGTCTGTAGATCCAGTTTCCCAGGCTCATCTAAATGGCCTCTTGTGGGAAGCAGGAAGTGGGTGCTATTAGAAGAATAATTGGCGGTTCCAACTCGAGCTGCGCAAGAATCAATAAAAATGAGATCCGGAGAGAAAAGAAGAAATATTTATTCCCGAAAGCAAAATAGTTTGCATTAGTGGGGTACAGCAGCAGAGTTTTACAGGGGGAGCTTGAAGTGTCTATGTGCTGATTCTAGGGGGATACTTAAGGTGTGTGTGTGTGTGTGTGCGTGTGTGTTTAGGTATGTTTATTCTAGGGAACATGCAATTCCTCTAGGAAGCTGAATTCAATTAACTCCATTTGTGTTTGCAGACCTTATCCTTTGATATGTGGATTGGGTCCAGGTAAATTAATTGAGGGGGTGTAGGGTTGAGGAAGTTGGCTCATTTTAGTTGATTGACTTGACTGACCATTATCGAGGGAAAACACTAATTCTCAGACCATTGTGGATTCGGTTAATATTTTAAGGGAAGATGGAAGCATTGTAAGGAATAAAATTTAGTTGGATGTAAAACTTCTCAAAGTGGGGTGCATTTATACAGGGTCTCAGCTTTGCTGGGGGGAGGGGAGACGGAAAGCTATTATCCCACATCCTTGTTCTTCTGGCTCAGTAATAGGGCCTGTGAGGGGGTTCTAGGTGCCTTAGCTTACACATGAGCCAGCAATGTGCTGCAGCTTCCACAAAAGCAAATGCAATACTTTAACAGAATAACAGAGTTGGAAGGGACCTCGTAGGTCCTCTAGTCCAACCCCCCTCCACCCAAGCAGGAGACTCTACCCCATTTCTGACAGATGGCAGTCCAGTCTCTTCTTGAGAGCTTCCACGGATGAAGCTCCCACAAATTCTGAAGGTTGCATCAACAAAAGGATGGTATCAAGGTCATGTAAAGTGATAGTAACACTTTATAAAGCTGTGATCGGGCCATATCTAGAATACTGCATCCAGTTTTGGTCACCACACTATAAAAAAGAGGTTGAGACTCTAGAAAAAGTGCAGAGAAGAGCAACCAGGATGATGAGGGGACTGGAGGCTCAAATATACGATGAACGATTGCAGGAACTGGGCCTGGCTGGTCTAGGGAAGAGAAGGACCAGCGGAGACAGGAGAGCAGCCTTCCAATAGTTGAGGGGCTGCCCCAGAGAGGAGGAAGGGGGTCAAGCTATTCTCCAAGACACCCCAAGGCCAGACAAGGAACAGTGGATGGAAACTGATCAAGGAGAGATTCAAACTAGAAATAAGGAGGAATTTTCTGACAGTGAGAACAATCAACCCATGGAACAGAAGTTGCCTTCAGAAGTTGTGGGAGCTTCATCCCTGGAGGTTTCCAAGAAGAGACTGGACTGCCCTCTGTCAGAAACTGTGTAGGGTCTTCTGCTTAGTCAGGGGGTTGGACTAGATGACCTTCAAGTTCCCTTCCAACTTTGCTAATCTGTTAAATAAACTCTGTAAAGAAGCAACGGATGGAAACTAATCAAGGAGAGAAGCAACCTAGAACTAAGGAGAAATTTCCTATGGTGGAAACAATTAACCAGTGGAACAGCTGGACTCCAGGAGTTATGGGCGCCCAGGTTTTCAAGAAGAGAATGGATAACCATTTATCCAGGTTAGTATATAAGCTCTCCTGCTTTGGACGGGGGGTTAGACTAGAAGACCTCCAAGGTCCCTCCTAGAATCCCTACGATTCTATGATTCTCTCTGGCTTTCCACTGTAACTCCATCTCCCTCCAGCTGGCATCACCCACCTTCCATTAGCCCCCACTTTCTCTCCTCCAGCCGCCTCGACCCCCCCTTGCCCAGCACGTAAACTCCCCTATCATTTGCAGGCTGGTCTCCTCTTCCATATAATTTACACGGCAATTATATTTAAAGCAAAAAAGGCAATAAAAGTACAAGTTACCGCCAGGTTGCTACCAAGCCATAATTATGCTTGGAACAATTTGGTGATTACCGTTTACGGTGCAGGTGGAGAACTGGCCCCAGCTTCGGAGTGGGCTGGATGGGAAGGGTTTGGGAGAGAGCCAGGATGCAGGGAAATGGGGGTCTTGAATAATGCTCCCCCCACCCCCCCAAGGAGAAAGGCCTGGTTCTAGCCAAGTTAGGAGAGAGGAAGCTGGAACGTGTTGGATAATTGAGGCAATTTGCAAAGTATGTTTAGATAATAGTTTCCTGGCCGTTTAATTTTATTTTGGGTGCCCTTAAGGGTGGAGTCAATGCAGAGCTTTAAAAAAAATTTTTTTTACTGCTGCTTCTGTGGGCATGGCTTGGTGGATGTGGCAGGGGAAGGATATACGGCCAAATCCCCCTTCCCTTCCCTCCTTACCCCACTAACCTGCTTTCCAGCTCCGTTCTCCTGGGCAGGGCACCCAAAGGAGACCCAGCCGATCAGCTGGGACTCAATGGGTAGGCGGAGAAGAGATGGGATTGCGGGCCAGTCAGAGGCGGAATTTACCGATTCTCCCAACGACTGGAAATTTCCGCTACCGGTTCTCCAGAACCGGTCAGAATTGGTTGAAGACCACCTCTGGGTGGAGCGATGATGCAAAGAGCTCAGATCCTGCAAAGGTGCTCCCACGACCCTCCGCAAGCCCATCACCACTGTTGCCGGTTCTTCCATCCTTCTCTTTCCTTCTTCTACCTTTTCAAGACTCATCCACTTCTCCAGAAAGCAGCGTCTTCATGTCGGTTGACTGTACGCCATCAAGTCATTGTCAACTCTTAACAACGTATGTATTATTTTTTCTAGGATGACCTCCCCTCCAATTGGTCCTTCCAGTCTTCCTGTAGTGAGTCCATCACCAACAAGTTATGGAATCCTGGAGCTGGAAGGGACCTTGGAGGTCTTCTAGTCCAACCCCCTGCCCGAGACCTACCCACCTCTCTGCTGGTCCTTCGCTTTTTCCTCTTCTTCCACCTTTCCCCGCTAGATCATCTTCTCCAGAGGGCTGGGCTTTCGTGTGGATGGATTGACTACCTGTCATGAAATCATTGTTGACTCTTCAGAAGAACATAGATTTCCCCCCAAAATGACATGTCCGAAACGGGGTCTTCGTGTCTTTCAACCACTCCATCGGAGTCATAGAATCACAGGGCTGGAAGCAGGAGTGGGATACCAAAATCCCAGCCACTGGTTCTCTGCTCGGTTGTTGGGTGGGCGTGGCCATGCTGGGCGTGACCTACCGGAATTTCCAGGAGGGGCTTTTTTTTTTGCCTTCCCCAGAGTCCGGAGGCTTCCCTCAGGCCTCTGGGAGGGCGAAAACGGCCTCCTTGGGCTTCGGAGGCCCTTTGGAAAGCCAGAAACAGGCCCGTTTCTGGACTTCCAGAACTTCCGGGACGGCCATCTTTTGCCCTCTCAGAGCCTCCATGGGGAGCCTGCACTTACCTGCACCCAAAACAGGCCGTGTGGAGATTCCTGGGTGGGAGGGAAGGGGTGGGAGGGGCCAGCCGGTCCATTCAACTACCGGTCCGATGAACCGGATGTAAATTTAACGTCCGGTTCTTCCAAACCAACCCAAACCAGCTTAATCCCACCTCCGGCTGGAAGGGACATAGGAGGGGGTTCTAGTCCAACCCCCTGCCCCAAAACCACCCCCTGTCTGCTGGGCCTCCTTTTCTTCTCTTTCTTTCCACCTTTCCCTGCAGTATCGACTTCTCCAGAGAGCTGAATCTTCATGATGATTGATTATATGCCCTTCAAATCATCGTTGACTCTTAGCTAGAACATAAATAAGATTCTTTCCCCAAGATGATCTGTCCTGAATCTGGTCTTCAGGGCTTCCAATAGTGGACTCATCACCACTCCAACTGAGTCCATCCATCTTTGGCTGATCCTCCTCTTAAAAAATAACAGATAATCAGAGTTGGAAGGGACCTTGTAGGTCATCTAGTCCAACCCCCCCGCCCAAGCAGGAGACCCTACACCATGTCTACAAATGGCAGTCCAGTCTCTCATTGGAAGCCTCCAGGGATGAAGCTCCCACAACTTCTGAAGGCAACTGCTGTTCCATGGGTTCTCACTGTCAGGAAATTCCTCCTTATTTCCAGGTTGAATCTCTCCTTGGTCAGTTTCCATCCAGTATTCCTTGTCTGGCCTTTGGGTGCTTTAGA
This sequence comes from Pseudonaja textilis, assembly GCF_049901715.1. Classification (NCBI taxonomy): domain Eukaryota; kingdom Metazoa; phylum Chordata; class Lepidosauria; order Squamata; family Elapidae; genus Pseudonaja; species Pseudonaja textilis. The sequence continues at coordinate 255,726,349 of NC_141991.1, forward strand.
AAATAGCTTGACCCCTTCCTCCTCCCTATGGCAGCCCCTCAAATATTGGAAGACCGCTATCATGTCTTCCCTGGTCCTTCTCTTTATTACACTAGCCAAGCCCAGTTCCTGCAACTGTTCATTGTATGGTTCAGCCTCCAGTCCCCTCATCATCCTGGTTGCTCTTCTCTGTACTTTTTCTAGAATCTCAACATCTTTTTTATAATGTGGTGACCAAAACTGGATGCAGTACTCTAGGCGTGGCCTTACTAAGGCTTTATAGAGTGGTATTCATACCTCCCTTGATCTTGATTGTATCCCTCTGTTAATGCAATTTAGGATTGCATTGGCTTTTTTGGCTACGGCTGCTGCACACTGCTGGCTCCTATTTAGCTGGTTGTCCACTAAGACTCCAAGATCTCCCAGTTCCTGCTACTGAGCCTGGTTTCACCCAGTCTAGATGGGTCCTTCTGGCTTCATCTCCATCACTCCACCTTCTCCAGCATTATCAACTTCTCCAGAGAACTGGATCATCATGTTGATTGATTGACTCTACAGCGGTGAGGGCTGCCTCTGTCTGTCGTTGCAATGAAAACCTCTCCACTCATCCCTCCCCTCTTTTCTATGGCAGACAGCTGGCTGACATTCCCCCCCTCCTCATAACAGAGGCTTTAGTCACACAGAGAAAATTTATACAAGTGAACCAACCCAGGGGTGGGATTCTCCCAGTTTGGACCAGTTTAGGCGAACCCCTTGTTCCTGGCTCCCAGCTGGCTCTGAACCAGTTGGCTTGACGAGCCTTTGGGCCCACCTACCTGTTAGATCTGGTCGATCGGTTCACGTTTCGAGGCGAGACTCCAAAGTGTGCATTCAGCTCTTTATTGCATGTATAGAATGGAACAGTTGGAAGATTTGCGAGCCGCTTGGCTTTCTACAGCCGGCCGGTGGCTCGGCGGCCGATGGCAGCGCTTCGAATCTCCCGCGATCGGCTCGGCCAATCGCAGTAGGTTCTTAGCGCACCAATCACAGGAGTTCAGTTAGCCAATCCCGTCGCGGTCCGTGCGGACCAGTATAGAATGCGAGTTTACAAGAATGTTAATATAGAACACTACCCACCCTGGTTCTTTCCTGTGCTTTGTGTCTTTCGGTTGGATTGCTTCGTGCGGCGGAGTGTCGTTTGTTTTCTTCAGTTGCAGTCCAAGGTAAGTATAAGCTTTGTAAAACACGGTGCGCACACACACACGCGCCCCGAACCAGTTGTTATACCGGCTGAATCGCATCCCCGAAGTAAACCACACCATACATCACAGCAAGAGCGTCAACGCCTTCGGGGCCTGTCAGAGTGTTTTCTGTGCAAACTCTGGAGGACGTTAGGTGCTAGAACCTGTTTAGCATCCACTTCTTCGGACGGCGCGGATGTTTCCAGGGAACGAGGTATGGGACCTTCCCTCTTTGTTTCCTGGAATCTGGAATTTCTTTACCTTCAAAACGCTCCTCTCCTTCATTTAGAGTAGGTACGGGAGGAGAGTCAGGGGCAGGGAGAAGGCGTGACGGAGTTTCAGGCCGTAGTTGCAAAGCGACAATGAAAAATTCTCCACCGATCTTTCCCCGCTTTTCTGTGGCAGCCAGCAGCAGGCTAGCTGACATTTGCACCACCACCCCGTAACAGAGCTTTTAGCTGACAATAGCATCAAGCCATGTTTGACTCTTAACAACAACATTGTTTCCAGGAGATCCGTCCCCGACCTGGTCCTTCAGATCTTCCAACAGTGGACCCATCTCCGTTGTTGGCCTCTTCTCCTTTTTCCTTCGTCATTCACAGCACTAAAGCCTCCTCCAGAAATTAGCTAATAGCTTGCTGACCTCTTGATGCTCTTTTGGGGTGCCATTAGTGGTAGAGTGATTGTGCAAAGGGGGTACAAGGTACAGAGCTTTGCTTCACTCCAGGATTTGGGGAATATCCTGTGCTTTTCCATTGATTCGTGCAGCGGAGTGTAGTTTGTTTTCTTCAGCTGCAGTCCAAGGTAAGTATAAGCTTTTTAAAACACGGTGCACACACGCACGCGCCCTGAACCAGTTGTTATACCGGCTGAATCGCACCCCCGAAGTAAACCACACAATACATCACAGCAAGAGCAGCAAATCCTGGAGCGAAGCAAAGCTCTGTACCTTGTACCCCCTTTGCACAATCACTCTACCACTAATGGCACCCCAAAAGAACATCGAGAGGTCAGCAATGTAGTACTTTTCTAAATCTGCTATTCATTTTAAGAGATTTTTTTTGGGGGGGTGGGCAGGACTGTCCACAGGTTGCGGTCCAAAGCATCATTGGGCCATTGCTGCTACCATCTTGATTTTTTCACCACACCCCGCGGGTCTTCCTGTTTCCTCTTTTCAAAACAGGAATCACGGGCAGCCCCGATTTTCAGCCAAACGTGGTCAGAGCAATTCCAGGGGTGGCCCCAAAGTGGACCGAAGCCACTTACATTCTAAAAGCAGATCTGTGGGTTTAGCGGTGGTATCGGCAGGTAGCAAAATGCAAAAAAAAAAAGAGAGAGAGAGAGAGAGAGAGAGAGAAACAGCCAGGTGATAAAAGACATATAATAAATTGCCGTTGTCAGGATTCCAGCAGTCGCCCTAATTAAATCACGATTCTCGAGCCAAACTTCAAAAAGCTTCCAAGGATTTATTAGAGGCGACTTACTGGCACTGCCCTGCGTGAAGCCAACTCTGGTCTACGTCATTTACAGTCCCCTGACCCCGTTCCCCCCTCCCCCCTGGTGTGTCATCCATCAGATTCTCCAATTGAGCACATTCACAGGCCGGGTGTCGTCAATCACGTTCTCCAATTGAATATATTCACAGGCAAAAACTCCTGTATTTGAGTTACAATCTTTTAAAGATAAGAGTTGGAATGTACTTTCGCTTCCAAACTACTGCACTGCTCTTCCAAATTGCCTTCCTCCCCCCAGCCTTTTTTTTATGGCAACTACTAAAACAGGCATAGGAATGGTTCATGAGTTGACAGCCAGGCAATAAAGGACATATCACACAGCATATCACACACACTTCTTACTGGAATTGATAATATCGGGTCAGGCTGCTTTGAACCTGGCCCCCGATCGTTGTTGTAGGTGGAAGACAATCTGTCACTCCAAGCTGAATTTCTCTTAGAGCTGGGAATATAATTTGGGGTGTGTGTGTGTGAGAGAGAGAGAGAGCAAGGCTGAGCGATTCTTTACAACAGCATTCAGATGTTTTTCCAGACGTATTTTTAGCAAAATGCTGGGTGGATGCAGGAGACCATCATTGGTGGTTTCTTTTTCTTGTCTTTCCCTACCTGAGCCCTGACAGGTGAGGCTGAGACCTTCCCTGATCATGAATGCGGCCTCTGTTATAGAATAACAGGAGGACAGAGTCGGAAGGGACCTTGGAGGTCTTCTAGTCCAACCCCCTGCTCGAGCAGGAGAACCTACACCGGTGAATGGCAAACCTTTTAGAGACCCGAGGGCCCAAACTGCAACCCAAAACCCACTTATTTATCGCAAAGTGCCAAGATGGCAACCGAACCTGAATAATGAGGTTTTACTACCTAAAATAATGATAAACAAGGCAGAGTTCAACTAATTATTCTGAGAAAAAACATGATAAATGCCCCTTTATGCCCCCCCATTTTTTCCTGCTTTTGAAATATTACATTTAGCAACAATAAACAAGAAAAACGTTTTGTAATATCATTTCTCTTTCCCTCTCTGTTTCTCTCTCCCCCTCCCTCTCTTTTTCTCTTTCCTTCCCCCTCTCTCTACCTCTTTCTCTCTCTCTCTTTCCTCCCTCTCTCTTTCTGTCTCCTCCTCTCTCCTCTGCCTCTCTCTGTTTCTTTCTTTCTCTCTCTCCTCACTCTTTTTCCTCCTCTCTCTTCTCTCTCTCTCTCTCTTCTTTCCTCTCCCCCTCTCTTTCTGCTTTCTCTCTGTTTCTTTCTTTCCCTCCCTCTCTTTCCTCCTCACTTTCTCTCTATCTCTCCTTTCCTCCCCTCCCTCCCTCCCCCTTTCTTTCTGCTTCTGTTTCTTTCTTTCCCTCTCTCCTCTCTCTTTCTCCTTCACTCTCCTTTCTCTCTGTTTCTCTTCTTTCTCTCTCTTTCCCTCCTCTCTCCTTCCCCTCTCTTTCTCTCTATCTCTCCTTTCCTCCTCCCTCCCCTCTCTCTTTCTGCCCTTTCTTTCCTCTTCTCTCTCTCCTTCCCTCCCCTCTCTCTCTCTCTTTCTCCTGTCTCTCTTTCTTTCTTTCCTCTCCTCCTCTGCCTCTCTGTCTCCCTCTCCCTCTCCCTCTCCCTCTCTCTGTTTCTTTCTTTCCCTCCCTCTCTTCCCTTCCCCTCTCTTTCTCTCTCTCTCTCCTTTCCTCCCTCCCTCCCCTCTCTCTTTCTGCCTCTGTTTCTTTCTTTCTTTCCCTCCCTCCCTCTCTGTCTCCCTCCCTCTCTCTCTCCCTCTCTCCCTCTCTCTGTTTCTTTCTTTCCCTCCCTCTCTCTTTCCTCCTCTCTTTCTCTCTATCTCTCCTTTCCTCCCTCCTCTCTCTTTCTGCCTCTATTTCTTTCTTTCCCTCCCCTCCCTCCTCTCCCTCCCTCTCTTTCTCCCCCTTTCTCCTCCCTGGAGGGGGATAAAGGAACCCCTGGACTGGTGCTGGGTGATGTCCAGAGGTCGACAAGGCCAGGAGCATCACGCTGAAGCTCAGCCGGCCGGCGGGGCGGTGTGGCATCACAACATTGGCAGCTCTGCAGGAAAAGCCACTGACCTCCGGGGGAGAGAGCAAACAGGGTGACCTTGTGGCTCTGCGATGTAATGGGCTCCGGGAGGAGGGGATCCCCCCACCATTGTCAAGAACGCTAAATTTCACTGCGCTGCGCAAGGTGCTGTGAGAGCAGAGGGCAGACCAGGGAGGCAAATGTGCCACGTCGAAGGTGGAATGCTGTTTCGCAACTTTCTTTGTCCCGCAAACTTTTATATCCCTGCAAATGACGGCGAGAAACACGATGGAGCTGAGGTCATTTAGTCCAACCCACCCACCCTGCATAAGGTGGCAGTCCAGTCTCTTCTTGGAAGCCTCCAGGGATGAAGCTCCCACAACTTCCAAAGCAAAGGTGGTTCTGCAGCAGGTTCTGACCAGTTCTGGAGAACCGGTAGTGGACATTTCGAGTAGTTGGGGGAACCGGCCAATCCCACCTCTGACTGACCCCGCCAACCCCGTCTCTTCTCCGCCTCCCATAGAGTCCCAGCTGATCGGCTGGATCTCCTTTGGTTGCCCTACACAGGAGAACGGGGCTGGAAAGCAGGTTAGTGGAGTGGGGAGGGAAGGGGTTTTTTGCTGTATCCTTCCCCTGCCACGCCCACCAAGCCACCAAGCCACGCCCACAGAACCCGTAGTAAAAAAAATTGAATCCCACCACTGCAGCTTACAGTTCTAAAACCATAAAACAGTTAAAAGCAATTTTTAAACCTTGGACGGTCCAAAAAAATGCATAAACACAGCAGCCAAGATAGTTATTATAGTGATTGTATATTTAAAATTATTGCTATTGTTTCACTGGTTGGCAATCTATAGGATACTGTTCGGGGTTTGGGGGCTATTTTGCAGCCTGCTTTGCAGAAGTAGGTTTTTGATCCGCCTCAAAGCAAATCACGTCCAGGCAGAGTTGGGATTCAGCCGGTTCTGACCAGTTCTGGAGAACCAGTAGTGGAAATTCTGAGTAGTTGGGAGAACCTGCTAATCCCACCTCTGACTGGCCCCACCCCCATCTATTCTCTGCCTCCCATTGAGTCCCAGTTGATTGGCTGGGTCTTCTTTGGCTGCCCTGCACAGGAGAACGGAGCTGGAAAGCAGGTTAGTGGGGTGGGAAGGGAATGGGGATTTTGCAGTATATCCTTCCCCTGCCACACCCACCAAGCCACGCCCACCAAGCCACGCCCACAGAAGCGGTAGTAAGAAAATTTGAATCCCACCACTGTTCTGAAGGCAACTTCAGTTCCATGGGTTGATCGTTCTCACTGTCAGAAAATTCCTCCTTATTTCCAGGTTGAATCTCTCCTTGTTCAGTTTCCATCCACTGTTCCTTGTCTGGCCTTCAGGTGCCTTGGAGAATAGCTTGACCCCCTTTCCACCTCTCTGTGGCAGCCACTCAAATATTGGAAGAATGCTCTCCTGTCTCCCCTGGTCCTTCACATGATGGTGGACAATTCTCTTCTTTTCTTTACTACAGGGTGAGTCACAAGATCACCCTTCCAGGAGTTGGGGAAATATTAAACAACGGCTCCATTGCAAAACCTCTAAAATGCAAATTGCAAAAAAAAAAATATTTCTATCTTAGAAGCTGAATTATAAGCAAGTGACATTCTGGGGGGCAGGTGTTGAAAAACGAAGCTTTTGTGTGCCTTTTTGCCACACGTGCTTGGATGGATGACCTCGAGGCTCCTTTCCAACTCTGGGATCCCGTGTTTCGAAATTAAATTGGGTGCAACCGGGGCCGAGCTTCTCGGTGGCCAATAAGGTCATCCTTAATATTAAATTGCATAAGGAGGCTGAAAAGAATAAGAAAAGCCATAATAAAAGGAGAGGAAGAACGCAGGAACTATTTTAAGGGCTTTTCAGATTTACATGCAAATGAACGAGAAGGGAGCCGCCGGCCCCATTTCACCCCGCCGATTTTGTCTTTGGAGTGGCGCAAGGAGGGTCAGGCGCTCATCCCAAGAAAATTAGCTGGCTCCTTAGATGGGAAATGAATGCCAGGAGAAGGAAAAGGCCGAGAAGGCTGTGGGCTTGGCCACCGAGGTCTCGGTGCGTTCTTCTCCGCTGGCCATGCAAAGCAAAAATCGTCTCACAACAGGATTAAACAGCAGCAAAAAAAACCCAGAACAATAGAATGGGGAGGGGCTTTGGAGGTCTTCCAAAGGTGGAGGGGTAAGTGCTCCATCACTGGAGGCCTTCAAGAAAAGATAGGATAGCCGTTTGTCCAGGATGATATAACGTTCTTCTGCTCGATGTATCATCTATCTATCTATCTATCTATCTATCTATCTATCTATCTATCTATCTATCTATCTATCTATCTATCTATCTATCTATCTATCTATCTATCTATCTATCTATCATCTATCGATATCTGTCATTTGTCTTTCCATTATCTTTCTGTCTATCTATCTATCTATCTATCTATCTATCTATCTATCTATCTATCTATCTATCTATCTATCTATCTATCTATCTATCTATCTATCTATCTATCTATCTATCTATCTATCTATCTATCTATCTATCTATCTATCTATCTATCTATCTATCTATCTATCATCTCTCCATCCATCCATCTATCTATCATCTATCCATATCTATCTGTTCATCCATCTATCATTATCCATCCATTATCTATCTATCTATCTATCTATCTATCTATCTATCTATCTATCTATCTATCTATCATCTATCCATATCTGTCCATCCATCTATCATTATCCATCCATTATCTATCTATCTATCTATCTATCTATCTATCTATCTATCTATCTATCTATCTATCTATCTATCTATCCATATCTATCTGTCCATCCATCTATCATTATCCATCCATTATCTCTCTCTCTCTCTCTCTCTCTCTATCTATCTATCTATCTATCACCTCTCCATCCATCCCTTCATCCATCTATTATCCTACTTATATGAGTCCATCTATCCATCCATTCATCTGCCCACCTACTCACCACATCTCTCTATCTCTAGGAGAACCTTCAAGGCAGAGCCAAAAGAGCAACCAGCCTAGAATCCCACCCCAACCACAAGCAAACTAAATCCAATCCTCCCTTGAATTCCTTGGAATTAAGCAAATTCCCCTGCCTGGACATAATTAGCAATAAACCAGTTTCATTGGACCTTCGTCTGTGGATCTTGTCTTTCCTGCCTGTCGCAAAGGGAGCATATGACTATCCATGTTCAGAAGTGTCTGCAAGCTGTGGTTAAACATGTTAAGATGAAGGCCACAATGGGCCGTCAAAGCATCGCTCATTTTTTATATTCTTTAATTCCAGTTCTAACACTAAAACAGATTGGGAGGGGGGATGATTTCCCAGTTCACCCAACAGAACTGCAACAAGGTCAGCCAGTTCTCACAAGCACTTCCTCCTCCGTGCCACATTTGGCTCTTGGTGCAATGGGGTGCACGTTCCCTCCATAGAGCTCAGGTCATCCGTTATTTTTATTTAATTTGATTTGTCCATCGCTTACGAGATAATAGTTATACGTATAAACATAGTTATGAATACATGAAATGGATACGTATAAGAAAAATAAAAGAAACAATAGGACAGGGACGGTAGGCACGTCGGTGCGCTTATGCACACCCCAGTCCTGAGGGGATTGGCTCAAAGTCACCCAGCTGTTTTCATGTTTAAGGAAGGAATAGAACTCATCGTCTCCTGCTGACTGGCCCAAAGTCATCTAGCTAGCTTTCATGGCTAAGTGTTCTGATCTACACTTCTCCAAAAAGCCCAAAGCAGAACCTTTGTCCAGGCAAAACCCCTTTTATTCAACGAAGGTGAATTTCTTGCGTCCACATTCAGCCAAAGGCCTAGCAAATAGTCTTCCAAGGGTGTAATTAGGAGCCCAGTCCTGATCTAGCCTGGAGAACTGCCAAGTAACTATTTCCAAACGCAGTGCTGACAAGGAAGGACTCGGCACGAGTCTCTGAGAAGCACAGACAGACCTTCACAGATGCTGTAATGAATGAATGGTTTCCTGCAATAGCCCCCTCCCCTTTTGCTCCTCCTTTAATCCCAAGGGGAGGGGCCATTCACTGTTCACCTGTGGCCTTACTCCCATGTCGGCCGTTCATTCGTAATTGTTCTTTTCTTTCGGCAGCTCTGTGCATGCGCAGGCTGGGAACCGGCTCCAGCTGCTCCTCCTCCTCACTGCTGTCTGAGCCCGAAGGCAGCTGATGACTGCCAGCCTGCCCTGGCCCCATCTCTGCCTCTGATGCAGAGCCTTCCTCAGCCTCCAGGACTGGCCCTGGTTCCTCTCCAACCGCCTCACTGTCCGACTCTGCTGCCAGCTCCACTAGCCGCTGGCAGGCCACAACACTTAAGATAAGAGACTAGAACTCACTGTCTCCTGGTGATTGGCCCAAAGTCACCCAGCCAGCTTTCCTGCCTCAGGCAGGACTAGAATTCACTGTTTCCTGGTTCCTAGGCCAGACCTGTAATGGCTGCAGCAAACTGGTTCTATTTATCCTATCTTGTACCTTTTTCTCTGGTGTTGTACCTGCTGTCTTTAATGGATTCTCCTTTAAATTGATGCTTGAGCTCATTAGGAACTCCAGAATCAAGTTACATGTCCAGGCTGGATACATGCAATATAGTAAACCACAAAACAACTAACCTGGTTTATCGCTAATGCTAAATTTAGCCCACTGCACATGTGTTGCCACGAGATTCTTAATGGAGCCAGCTAAGTAGGTTGTATCAGTGTACTTCAACAATTCTCATCAGTTATGCGAATTTGGAGATGCCAATTTCCTTTTTAGCACTTCAGTGAACATAACTTGAGACTGTTTGATTGCATTTAATTCAGCTTCATTAAATAGCCACATACAAACCCAGCCAATCATAACTACCAGAGAAGCATAGTGCTTTTTTCATCTCTTTCAGCCTTGTAAAAAAGAAATATCTTACATAAAATCTATGCTCATTATATTCGTCTTGCTTCATTCTTGCAAAGGTACAAAGACCAAATTAAAAGTAGATGAATTAACAAGGTTGGCCCGAATTTCCTTTCTTCACAGAAGAAGCCTGGTGTTCGAAGCACTCGGGCGTCTCTGGAGTTTTCTTCTTAATGAGGTGGAGAAGAAAAGGCTTGGGTTTGGACCCGTGCTCATTCCTGACGCCTGCGTTTTCCCTTCCTTGGACCTTGGAGATGCTCCTGTCTCCTCCCTGTAGAGCACAGCCTTGGTAGGAGGGAATCTCTGTAGCTCGGGGTTGAATTGTGGGGTCCTTGGTGTTCTCTGAGCTGGGTGGTTTTCTTGTAGATGTTTCCTGACCCAACTAGGTAAGATCATTAGTGCTAGAAGAGAGAGGAGGAGGAAGACGAGGAGGAGGAGGAGAATTTGGGGTCCTCAGCGTTCTCTGAGCTGGGTGGTTTTCTTGTAGATGTTTCCTGACCCAACTAGGTAAGATCATCAGTGCTAGAAGAGAGAGGAGGAGGAAGACGAGGAGGAGGAGGAGAATTTGGGGTCCTTGGTGCTTTCTGAGCTTGGTTATTTTCTTGTAGACGTCTCATGGCCCCACTAGGTAACATCATCAGTGCTAGAAGGGAGTAGGGTTTGCAGAGAGGAAGAGGAGGAGAATTGTGGGGTTCTTGGTGCTCTCTAAGCTTGGTTGTTTCCTGGCAGATTTTTTCATGACCCAACTAGGTAAGATTATCAGTGTAGTTTATGGAGGAGGAGGAGGAGGAGGAGGAGGAGGAGGAGGAGGAGGAGGAGGAGGAGGAGGAGGAGGAGGAGGAGGAGGAGGAGGAGGAGGAGGAGGAGGAGGAGAATAATAATTCTGGGGTCCCTGGTGCTCTCTGAGCTTGGTTGTTCTTGCAGAAGTTTCATGACTCAACTAAGTCACCTCATTGATGCTGGAAGGAAGCGAGAGACTCAAAAAACTCCTGGCCATCAATCAACACCCGGATAAGGAGGGATTAATGTGCTGACTGGAGAAATCTGGGAGTTGAAGTCCACGTGTCTCGAGGTTGATGTCCACATGTGGCCAGGTTTGAGTAACACCGATTTACTGTAGATACTGAAGAAGATATCTAAAGTGGGCTCCATTTAGCATCCTTCAAAATACACATACACGTACACACACACACACACACACACACAAACATGGATACACAATTATTTATTTCTCCGGAATTGGTTTTAAGGCTGCCCAACTCCATAAAGAGTCTCCCACCCACCCAATTTCCACACATTTATTGAAAGGTCACAGAATGAATGAATGAATGAATGAATGAATGAATGAATGAATGAGGAAGGCTACTAGTGCAAGTTTCCCTAATGATTTGTTTACCAGGTATAGTTTGATGATGGCTCCCTGAATTTTAACAGAATAACAGAATTGGAAGGGACCTTGGAGGCCTTCTAGTCTAGCCCCCTGCCCATGCAGGAAACCTCATACCCTTCTGGACAGTCCAGTCTCTTCTTAAAAGCCTCCAGTGATGGAGCCCCTACAACTTCTAGAGACAAGCTCTTCCACTGATTAATTAGCAGAGAAATGGAATAACAGAGTTAGAAGGGACCTTGGAGGTCTTCTAGTCCAGCCCCCTGCCCATGCAGGAGACCCTACACCGTTTCAGACAAATGGTCGTCCAATCTCTTCTTGAAAACTTCCAGTGATGGAGCAGCCACCACTTTGTTCCACTGATTTAATTGTTCTCACCATCCACACATTTCTCCTTAGTTCTAAACTTGACCTCGCCTTTATTAGTTTCCATCCATTGTGTCTTCCCTGACAGGATGCCAAAGCCTGAGAGGGGCATTCTGGGTGTTGTAGTCAAACATGCTGGATGGTTACCGATTTCACAGATTTACAGAGTTGGAAGGGACCTTGAGGTCATCTAGTCCAACCCCCTGCCCAAGCAGGAGACATCATTTCTGACAGAGGGCAGTCCAGTCTCTTCTTTGAAAGCCTCCAGGGATGAAGCTCCCACAACTTCTGAAGGCAACTTCTGTTCCATGGGCTGATTGTCCTCCCTGTCAGGAAATTCCTCCTTATTTCCAGGTTGAATTTCTCCTTGTTCAGTTTCCATCCATTGTTCCTTGTTTGGCCTTGGGGTGCCTTGGAGAATAGATCAACCCCTTCCTCCTCTCTGGGGCAGCTCCTCAAATACTGGAAGACTGCTCTCCTGTCTCCCCTGGTCCTTCTCTTCCCTGGACTAGCCAGGCCCAGTTCTTGCAACCTTTCATGGTATATTTTAGCCTCCAGTCCCCTCATCATCCTGCTTGCTCTTCTTTGGAAAAGACTGGGCTACAGATCAACTTCCTCTTTGCAACCATTCTTGGAGCCCAATCAAAGAAGGAAAGTCCTCTCCTTTCTTCCTGCTGCGTTCATCGGATTTGAAATTATTGTCTTCATACCTTGCAAATATGTGCCTAATTTTCCCCCTCTGTGGGGCTGAAGAAAGCGTACTGAGATTGGCTCCCAAGTTCAGCCATGTTGCTATTTTCTTTTCTTCCTTTCTCTTTCGAGTCGAAGCTTTGATTGGAATCAGTCTTATTATTTTATGAGTATAAAAGGGAGTAGTTAGCAGTAAGATTTATTCTAAATTCATCTTATCAGCTCCAAGGCATCAATTTTGCAATCAATTCCCACTGGGTCCTTACCAAGAAAGCCATATTCCGAATCAATCTTGGAATTCATTAGGTTATTTCTGGTGTTAAAAAATAAGATTGATTTGTACTTTATGTTCCAGGGCTCCTGCAATTTATTTCTTAATGATATGAGGTAAGACTCAATCTCGACACCAGCCTTCCTCCCCATCTCTTCTCCTGCCATGGGAATAATTTTCATATTCTTCAGAAAGGATGAGATCAGCTTATTCAGCCCCCCTCAAATTTGCACACATTCAGAGCAAGAACGACAAAATGACAATGTTGTATTCATCAAGAGTTTGCCTTTTACTCTCGTGAGTTTCGGGTTTCCGAAATTTAAGAGAAAAGCTCGTGTTTTTGCAATCCTGAACTAAACGGGATACACATTTTTCTACTGTTTGTCCTGCACAGCTAGTTTTTTTTTCTCTTAACGATAAAGGGCACTTTTCTTTAGACAGATATTCCTCAAGTTACAACCACAAAATTGTCCCCCAAAATTTCCAGGGCTAAATGAGGCAGGTGTTAAGTGAGTTGACAATCTTTTGTGCCACAGTTGTTAAGTAACAGAATAACAGAATAACAGAGTTGGAAGGGTCTTAGAGGTCTTCTAGTCCAACCCCCTGCTTAGGCAGGAAATTCTATACTATTTCAGACAAATGTCTATCCAATTTCTTTTTAAAAAACCTCCAGTGTTGGAGCACCCACAACTTCTGGTTGCAAATTGTTCCACTGGTTAATTGTTCTCAACTGACAGGAAATTTCTCCTTAGTTCTAGGTTGCTTCTCTCCTCGACTGGTTTCACTGAACAATGTTGTTAAGTTACTAACACAATGCTTGTCAGAAGGTCACAAAAAGGGATCACATAACTCCAGGACACTGCAACTGTCATAAGTACAAGCCAGTTGCAAAGCCTCCTAATTTTGATCACCTGACTCTGGGGATGCTGTCACAGTTAGCAGTGTGAAAAATTATTATGAAGTCACTTTTTTCAGTTGTAACTTCAAACGGTCACTAAAGGTTGTAAGTGAAGGACTACCTGAATTTGTGAGTAGTGGCACACATTACAATGTGTGTATGAATCTAAGGTATTTGCCCCAATGTGCATCAGTTTACACTTTTTGTCAACTAAGTGGCATGTTAAGTTAGTGAAGAGAAGGACCAGGGGAGACACGATAGCAGTCTCCCAATATTTCAGGGGCTTAGATACTGTTAATCTGTATCTAAGTATAGTTGTTAAGCAACAGAATAACAGAGTTGGAAGGGACCCTGTAGGTCATCCAGTCCAACCTCCCACCCAAGCAGGAGACCCTACACCATTTCTGAGAGATGGCAACCCAATCTCTTCTTGAAAGCCTCCAGTGAAGAGAGGAGGGGGCCAAGCTGTTCTCCAAAGCACCTGAAGGCCAGACAAGGAATCATGGATGGAAACTGAACAAGGAGAGATTCAACCTGGAAATAAGGAGGAATTTTCTGACAGTGAGAACCATCAACCCGTGGAACAGAAGTTGCCTTCAGAAGTTGTGGGAGCTTCATCCCTGGAGGCTTTCAAGAAGAGACTGGACTGCCCTCTGTCAGAAACGGTGTAGGGTCTCCTGCTTGGGCAGGGGGTTGGACTAGATGACCTACAAGGTCCCTTCCAACCAGAGGTAGGATTCAGCCACTTCTAACAGGTTCTGGAGAACCAGTACTGGAAATGTTGAGTAGTTCAGAGAACTGGCCAATCCCGCCGCTGACTGGCCCCGCCAACCCCATCTCTTCTCTGCCTCCCATCGAGTCCCAGCTGATCGGGTGGGTCTCCTTTGGTTGCCCTGCCCAGGAGAACGGAGCTGGAAAGCAGGTTAGTGGGCTGGGGAGGGAAGGGGGATTTTGCAGTATATCCTTCCCCTGCCACGCCCACCAAGCCATGCCCACCAAGCCACACCCACCAGCCACATCATGCCTACAAGTCATGCCCACCAAGCCATGTCACGCCCACCAAGCCACACCCACAGAACTGGTAATACAAAAGTCTGAATCCCACCACTGCTTCCAGCTCTGTTATTCTCTATTCTTATCTGTACCCACGTTAGCCCCACGGAGAGAAACATAGGTGTAAGTGGAAACAATAAGAAATTAAATAAACACTCATTTTTAATCACCCTTACACGTAAGTTAGCTGATGACCCGACCACTAACCGCCTCCCTATGTTGGCTTTCACACAAATGCTACTCCAATAACTAATCAATAAGTTGCAATCAGTTGTTTTTAGCTAAATTAATCTAAACTGTGGAGTATTACCACATTGTAGAGATTTTTTTTTTAATAAACATTGCCATTTCTTGCTATAAATAACTCCCGGAATGATTAACTTATTAATCTCAAAGCTCTTTTTCTAAAATCATTTTGACAGGGAAATTTACATGCTATTCATTCTCCAGTTATCTCTTGAATCGTTTTCAGGGACTCTTGCCAGAAACTCGACCTAGCACTGCAATTAAGCCTGCCAATTCCATTGTTAAGTGAGACATTTGTTAAGAGGGTCTCCTACACCGTTTCTGACAAATGGCAGTCCAATCTCTTCTTAAAAGTCTCAAGTGTTGAAGCTCCCACAACTTCCAAAGGCAATTTCTCTTCCATGGGTTGATTGTTCTCACTGTCAGAAAATTTCTCCTTATTTCTAGATTGAATCTCTCCTGGATCACTTTGATCGGGACAAAGTCACTCAACCAGCTTTTACTCCTAGTGTAAATTGGGACTAGAACCCACCAGAGCATCTATCTCCTCGTGAAAAACGAGAAATGAAATATACAAGTCAAGAAACCACAATAAAGGACCCGACGCGGTGAAGCAAATTGCTTCCAGGTTGACGAAGGAACACAATAAAACCTGCACATTCTTCTGGTTATTTACGCAGCCGACACGTGGGATATATTTGGAGGGAGGCCTGGATTGTGTGAAGATAAGGACGCTTTTAAAATTGGAGGAAGAAAATCAATAACTTATGTTACACTGATGACACTATTGATAGCTGAGAAGTGTAGATAAGGAGCAGAGAGAAAATTGTGGCTAAAATTCAATAGAAAGGGAGAGCGAATGAATGGAACCGGTCAACGCAACTGGTCTTCGAACGGACAGTGAAGGTCCTGAAATGGTGGAGAGCTTCCATCTTTTAAAACTAGCCACAGTGCAAGAGACAGTTTGGTACAGTGGTTAAGGAATCAGGCTTGAAACTGGGAGACCATGAGTTCTGGTTCTGCTGGATGACATTGGGCCAGTCGCCAGGAGAAGGTGAATTCTAGTCTTGTTTTAGGCATGAAAATCTGGTAGGTGACTCTAAGTCAATCACCTGGAAACTAGGAGTTCTAGTTGGGGCTTAGGTATGAAAGCCAGCTGAATTACTTTGGGACAATCACCAGGTGATGGTGAGTTCTAGTCCTTAATCATGAAAGCTGGCTGGTCCACTTTGAGCCAGTCACCAGGAGATGGTGAATTCTAGTCTTGTTTTAGGCATGAAAATCTGGTAGGTGACTCTAAGTCAATCACCTGGAAACTGGGAGTTCTAGTTGGGGCTTAGGTATGAAAGCCAGCTGAATTACTTTGGGACAATCACCAGGTGATGGTGAGCTCTAGTCCTTAATCATGAAAGCTGGCTGGTCCACTTTGAGCCAGTCGCCAGGAGATGGTGAATTCTAGTCTTGCTTTAGGCATGAAAATCTGGTAGGTGACTCTAGGTGGAGACTGGGAGTTCTAGTTCCAGCTTAGGTATGAAGACCACCTGAGTCACTTTTTGCCAATCACCTGGAGATGGTGAATTCTAGTCCTGTCTTAGAGATGAAGACCAGCTAGGTGACTTTGGGCCACTCATCGGGAGATTCTGAGTTCTAGCCCCAACTTATTTACAAAGCCAGCTGGGGGATCTTAGGCCAGCCGTTTTCTCTCCGCCCTCAGAAGGGGGCAATGGCAAACCACTTCTGAAAAAAACCTTGCCAAGAAAACTGCAGGGATTTCTCAAAGCAGCCTTCAAGAATGGGATGTGATTAAATGAAAAAGGGAAAACAGAAATCAACAGGGTAGGAACCTGCAGCCAAGAAATATTTTGCAAATTAGCAATTTTATTATTAAACAAAGGTGCAGCTTTTTGGAAATGCTCTGATGGGGAATAAGGTGGAAAGAAAGAGAAGAAGACCAAACTCTTTTTCTACCTCTTCCTTCCTTTCCTCCTCCTCCCCGTTCCTCCTTTCTTCTTCTTCCTCTTCCTCCTCTTCCTCTTTCTCTTCCTTTTCCTGTTGTTGTTGTTGTTGTTGTTCTTCTTCTTCTTCTTCTTCTTCTTCTTCTTCTTCTTCTTCTTCTTCTTCTTCTTCTTCTTCTTCTCTCCTCCTCCTCCTCCTCCTCTCCTCCTCCTCCTCCCTCCTCCTCCCTCCTCTCTTCTTCTTTTCTTCTTCTTCTTCTTCTTCTTCTTCTTCTTCTTCTTCTTCTTCTTCTTCTTCTTCTTCTCCTCCTCCTCCTCCTCTCTCTCCTTTTCTTTTCTTTCTTTCTTTCTTTCTTTCTTTCTTTCTTTCTTCCTTCCTTCCTTCCTTCCTTCCTTCCTTCCTTCCTTCCTTCCTTCCTTCCTTCCCTCCCTCCTCCTCCCTCCCTCCCTCTTTCTTTCTTCCTTCCTTCCTTCCTTCCTTCCCTCCCTCCCTCCTCTTCCTTCCTTCCTTCCTTCCTTCCTTCCTTCCTTCCTTCCTTCCTTCCTTCCTCCCTCCTCCCTCCTCCTCCCTCCCTCCTCCCTCTCTCCTTCTTTCTTTCTTTCTTCCTTCCTTCCTTCCTTCCTTCCTTCCTCCCTCCCTCCCTCCCTCCTCTCCTTCCTTCCTTCCTTCCTTCCTTCCTTCCTTCCTTCCTTCCTCCCTCCCTCCCTCCCTCCCTCCCTCTTTCTTCTTTCTTTCTTTCTTTCTTTTCTTTCTTTCTTTCTTTCTTTCTTTCTTTCTTTCTCTTTGTTTCTTCCTTTCTTTCATTAGAACTCTTTCATGTCTTTTCTTTCTTTCTTTCTTTTTCTATTTCTTTTTTCTCTTTTTCCTGCTCTTCCTGTCTTTACAGAGGCAGAAAAATCAATTCCGACTCTATTATTCTGTTCTTCAATGTTTCTCATCCTTGGCAAATTTAAGATGGGTGGACTTCAACTCCCAGAATCTCCCAGCCAACAGGAAGTCCACACACAGTACCTGAAAGTAGCCACGGTTGAGAAAAGTCCCTAGCTATGGAAGCAACTCAAAACTTGTTGAAATATTCAAAAAAAATTTGCGGGGGGAGGGGGTGCTCTCAGCTTCCTCTGCTCAAACATTTTAAGGCATAAATAATCTTACCCGGGTACCCCAAAATCCCCGTCCCAGGTAGAATTACTCCAGACCAGAGGTGGGCTGCTGCTGGATCACACCAGTTCTAGCAAACTGGTTCGGGGAACTGGCAAATCCCACCTCTGGCTGGCCCCACCCCTGCCTGTTTTCTGGACTGTTTGGGGGGCCTTTTTCAGGCTGTCTTTCAGGCCTTTTACAAGCCATTTTGGGGGCCACTTTCAGGCTGTTTGGGCCCCCAAAATGACTGAAAACAGCCTGAAAAAATGGTCTGAAAATGCCCTCCAAACAGCCTGAAATATGGCCTGAAAACAGGCCAAAAAAACAGGCGGGGCGGGGCCAGGCAGTGGCGGGATTAGCCCCAACCAGCAGAATCCTACCTCTGCCTTTGAGGTGATTGGCCGGGAGGCGGGGATGCGTGCGATGAGTGACGTCACCCACCCAGTCACATGACCAACCGGCCATGCCTACCCAGCCAGAGAACCGGTGGTTAAAAAATTTGCAGCCCCCCCACAAATGCTCCAGACCATCTCTCCATGTTCTTGTTTGAAGATGCATTAGGTGTCTGTGGAGCTTCTCCGTCCTCCATCCTCGTGGTCGTCCCAAAGGTGCTTTTTTCTTCTTCTTCAAGTGGCAACTGGACTTTCTAGTTTTTCTTTAAGACGTTTCACTTCTCATCCAAGAAGCTTCTTCAGCTCTGATTGGACAGTGGGGAAGGGAAGGATTTATATTCCTTGTAGACAGCTGGTCACCAAACTTGATTGCAGGAAATACGACTTCAGCAACAGAGTGGTCAATGTTTGGAATCCTCTACCTGACTCTGTGGTTACTTCCCCAAACCCCAAAAACTTTAACCTTAGACTGTCTACTATTGACCTCACCCCTTTCCTAAGAGCTCTGGAGGGGGTGTGCATAAGTGCACCAACGTGCCTAACCGTCCCTGTCCTATTGTTTCTTTTACATATTTTTATATGTATCCATTTCATGTATTCATAACTATGTTTATACTTATACCTGTTATCTTATAATCACTTGACAAATAAAAATAAATAAAGAAATAGAAATTTGCATCCTTTTTAGAGAGTCATTGAGGCCACATTGTCTGTGAACTCAGGGTCACCTGAGTGGTGCAAGAGCCTGCGCCCATCTTCAACCGTGAAGAGACACAGTGCAGAAAACATCCTGCAGTCAAGAAGGCTCCACACCCATTTGCACCACTAAGATAACCCCACGGACAGATAAACTCCAAGTGGCCTCAAGGATTCTCTAAATAAGGATGCAAATGACCAGCTGTCTGCAAGAAACACAAATCCTTCCGTCACCCAGCCAGAGCTGAAGAAGCTTCTCGGATGAGATGTGAAATGTCTTCAAAGTTAAAAACCAGAAAGTCCAGTTGCCCCTCGAAAAAAGCACCCGTGGGACCATTTGAAGATGTAGATACATCACATTTGCAGGCTTCTGAGAGCAGGGATGTCCGCCTGTTATATGCTCCTGGGTACTTTTCTGTACAATTAGAGGGAAAATTGCCTGACCGATAACCAGCCAAGACCCAGTGAAGATTTTTAATTTCGTTTATTGTAATAAGTGGGCAGAGAAGCCATTCCAAGGCTCGGTTCTCTCCAAAGTTCATCATCTCAAATCAACATCTTTATACACTCCCTGCATCGGGCACCCATTCCTCCTTGTTCCCCACTGGCTGAGATACTACGAGGTTACGCTCTCTCGCATCCCCTTCTACATATTTCCTGCTACCCTCCCCAAACATACTAAACCATTCATTGTGCATACAATAAACAAACGGGTAACACATGCAAGGCGTGTCAGATAATATTCAATAAGTTATTGAGCATGCTCTGTTCCCTTGTTTTTGACATTCGGGTTATTTTACGGATTTGTAGAGCCATCGGTTCTTGTCTGTTGCTTGATCAGTTTTAGTTGTCCTGTGTTTTTTTTTTCTGTTAATTTTAGTTTTGTATTCTCTGTTTTTCAATTCATTCTTTCTTTTTTTTTTAACCTTTAAGCAGGGGGTCAGCTGCTACCGGTTCACACCGGTTTGGCCGAACCGGAGGCTAATTTTACCGGTAGTTCTGATGACTGGCTGGCCCTTCCCTCCCCTGCCCTGCCCCTCCCAGGTGCCCTCACACAGCCTGTTTTGAATGCAGGTAAATGCAGGGCGTGCCTGCTCAGGGAGGACCAAAAACAGGCCTCCTCGAGGCTCCAGAAGGCCAGAAATGGGCCTGTTTCCAGCTTCCAGAGGGCCTCCAGAGCCCAGGGAGGCCATTTTCGCCCTACTAGAGGCTGGAGGAAAGCCTTCGGAGCCCGGGGAGGGTGAAAATAGTCCCCTCCCCCATGGTGCAGGAGGCCGAATAGGCCACGCCCACCATGGCTGTGCCCACCCAGCAATTGGACAGAGAACTGGTTGCTCAAATTTTTGAAACCTATCCCTGCCTTTAAGTTAGCTACGTCCTCTTGCAGCTACTTTCTCTTGCAATTAATTCCTTCTTACAATTCTCAATGTTGAAGAACTTTCATTTACTCCTCTCATGCAGAAGGATCAAAAAAGTCAAGATGGCGGCCATCGCTATGCTATCAAGCCACACACACACACACCCCAGCTCTCAAAGGCACACCTGTCCGAGCTTTGGTGAGTCCCCAGCTTGTAATATCTTCCCCACCTCTTTTGGGTCTCCACAAACCCCCCACCCACAATTGTCTGGGGTTGAGCTTCCCTTGGAGGGTGGCATGCATTTTATTCCGTTATCCCACCGGCCCCCTCCAATCTCTTCCCCCTCGCCCCCCCTTCCCCGCCTTCCCTTCCGACGTCCTCGTCACCCATTTCCAGATGAACGAGTCTCGCCTGGCGACGAAATGAGAATTTGACAAAGCGCTGCCATCGGTGGCTGCCACGCCAAGGGTGGCCTGAAAGCGCCAGCTTTTCCATAAAATAGAGAAAGGTCTTTTGCCCTCCCCCCACCGTCGCACACAAGAAGGGAGGGCCAAGGGTGGGTGGGAATTGATTGGCTTCCAGCATCCCCGACAAAATAAAACCCTTCCAGCAATTAGAGGCAGATAATGAGTTGAAATTAAACAGTCTGTCTTGGTTTCGAACAAGAAGGTGAAAGAAAGAAAAGAACAGAACGGAGAGCATCGTATTCAGAAGAGTGTTAACTATTCAGGGTCTCTCTCTACCTGGGATATTAAAAAAGGCATTTATTGCATTGGCTGATGAACCTGCTACCTTTTGTTGGGGCGGGTGGGGGGTGGTGGAAGCAACTGTGTCCAGAAGACCAGAAAGGATAAGAAATAGGCAGCCAAATGAATGGAAGACCCGAGATAAGAAAAACAAAAGGAAGGCTAAATTAAAATCTAGTGTGCAGATTCGCTCTCCGGCTCCAGCGCCCGGCACCTCCCTGCCTGGATGAGCACAATGCCTTTTGTTCCTTCAACTTCTCACCTCTTGCCTCCCGCATTCAGCAGGTGCCCAGGATTTATTCCAGCAATAAAAGGGAAGGTTTGTAGCTCAGGGTTGAAATGAACGGTCCTGGGTGCTCTCTGAGGTTGGTGGCTTTCTCGCAGAGTTTCATGTCCCAAACTAGGGGACATCATCAGTGCTAGAAGGGAGGGGGGATTTGTGAGGAGGAAGAGGAGGAGGAGGAAGAGGAGGGAAAGAGGAGGAGGACTGTGGGGTCCTTGGTGCTCTCCGAGCTTGGTGGTTTTCTTGTAGACCTTTCATGACCCAACTAGAGAACATCATCAGTGCTAGAAGGGAGTGGGGTTTGCAAGGAGGAAGAGGAGGAGGAGGAAGAGGAAGAGGAGGGAAAGAGGAGGAGGACTGTGGGGTCCTGGGTGCTCTCTGAGGTTGGTGGCTTTCTCGCAGAGGTTTCACGTCCCAAACTAGGGGACATCATCAGTGCTAGAAGGGAGGGGGGATTTGTGAGGAGGAAGAGGAGGAGGAGGAAGAGGAAGAGGAGGGAAAGAGGAGGAGGACTGTGGGGTCCTTGGTGCCCTCTGAGCTTGGTGGTTTTCTTGTAGACCTTTCATGACCCAACTAGAGAACATCATCAGTGCTAGAAGAGAGTGGGGTTTGCAAGGAGGAAGAGGAGGAGGAGGAAGAGGAAGAGGAGAGGAAAGAGGAGGAGGACTGTGGGTCCGGGTGCTCTCTGAGGTTGGTACAGAGGTTTCACGTCCCAAACTAGGGGGCATCATCAGTGCTAGAAGGAGGGGGTTGTGAGGAGGAAGAGGAGGAGGGAGGAAGAGGAAGAGGAGGGAAAGAGGAGGAGGAAGGATGGATTGTGGGGTCCTTGGTGCCCTCTGAGCTGGGTGGTTTTCTTGTAGACCTTTCATGACCCAACTAGAGAACATCATCAGTGCTAGAAGGGAGTGGGGTTTGCAAGGAGGAAGAGGAGGAGGAGGAATTGTGGGGTATTATGCATGCATTCATCTATAATCATTTAGCCTGTTTCCTTCCTGATTTTTATTCTTCTGTTTTCACACAAGCAGTTCTCAAGTCCTTCCATCCTTGGGCGAGGATTGATCCTGCTTTTCCGTTTTCCGTGACATCCCCAATTCTCCGTTCCTTACTCGACATACCACCACCAGCGAGCCCAACGTTTCGATCGCCAAGCAGGTCAGTTGAGTGAGTTTTCCCCCCTTTTCATGACTCTTTTTTTGGACACAGCTGTTAAGTGAATCGCTGCAAGCGGTAAGCTAGTCACACAGTTGTTAAGTGAGGTCCCCATTGACTTTCTTGTCAGAAGGTCGTAAAAGGGCCTCCTCTTCCTCCTCCTCCTCCTCCTCCCAACCCTCCCCCCCCCACTTCTAGCACTGGTGATGCTACTACCTGTTGGGTCATGAAACGTCTGCAGGAAAACCACCAAACTCAGAAAGCACCAGACCAGGGGTGGGATTCACCTTTTTTAAACCACCGGTTCTGTGGGCATGGCTGGGGGTGTGGCTAGATGGGCGTGGCCAGGTGGTCAGGCAACTGGGTGGGGTCAAAAGTCTTTTATTCCTTTTTTTCTCCTTTTTTCCTTTCACAGGAGCTCCTGCCCCACCCATGCCCCGTTTTTTTGGCCTACTGGGCCTCAGGGAAGCCTCTCGGGTGCTAAAGAAAGACGGATTTTGAAGCTTTCCAAAGTCAGTACAGCAACCCGGGAGGAATCAGCCGTGCCCTGCAGTTTAGATTAGCTAGAAATCAAGAAGTCCGACGATCTCCTGCTTTCTAGCTAATCTAAACCGTGCAGCCCAGCTGATCGGCGCCCAGCTGATTGTTGGAAATATCCTTCTGTCGAACCGGTAACATTTTTTTTACGACCGGTTTGCCCAAACCAGTAGCATTTTTTTTTTTTACTACCAGTTCAGGTGAACCAGGCCAAACTGGCAGCATTTCACTTCTGCACCAGACCCTCCTCCCCCTTCCCCTCCTCTCCCTCCCCCTCTTCCTCTTCCTTCTCCTCTCCACCAACCCCTTTCTTTTCTAGCACTGATGACGCCTCCTAGTTTGGGTTATGAAACTTCTGCAAGAAAACAACCAAGCTCAGAGAGCAGAAAGGACCCATAGTTGTCATTCTCCTCCTCCTCCACCTCCTCCTCCTCCTCCTCCTCCTCCTCCTCTGTTTCCTCCTTCTCCTCCTCTTCCTCCCACTCCCCCTCTTCCTTCTCTCCTGCCCTCTGCAAACCCTTTCAGCACTGATGATGTTACCTAGTTGGGTCATGAAATGTCTGCAAGAAAAGCACCAAGCTCAGAGAGCACCAAAGACCCCACAGTTGTCCTCCTCCTCCTCCTCCTTCTCCTCCTCCTCCTCCTCCTCCTCCTCCTCCACCTCTTCCTCCTCCTCCTCCTCCTCCCAAACACCTTCCCTTCTAGCACTGATGACATTATCTAGTTAGGTCATGAAACAACTGCAGGAAAGCAACCAAGCTCAGAGAGCACCAGACCCCACAGCCCTCCGCCTCCTCCTCCTCCTCCTCCTCCTCCCAAACCCCACAACCCCCCTAACACTGACGATCTTTCCAAGTGGGGTCATGAAACGCCTGCATGAAAATGCACCAAGCCCAGAGAGAACCGAGAAACCCTACACAGTTCATCCCTCAGCTACAAAATATTTTCTTCTAGTGATCATAAGTCAAAGGTGGGTTGTGGGAACCTTTTTCCACCCCAGGAGAACATACAGAGACAGAGCTCAGTTGCAGGAACAAATTGAAGAAAAAAAGAAAAATATCAAAGAAATAAGCATGCCCTGAGCTTTTCAGTTATTATTGTTTTAAATAGATTGCTTCCCGGTTGCTATGGTTAAAACTCCCCAAGAGGGTTTAAACAGTATAAAAACAATAACACAAATAGGAATGTATGAAAAGGAGCCCCTTGGGGAATGTTAGATGGCTCAGAAAAGCTGAGTTTAAAACATGCCAGGGCTGTGGGTAGGAGCTCTATTTGCAAGATAGGAAACACCAGGCATCCCATCATCCTGGGCCTTTGATTCCTGTACTCAGGCCACGGGGTTGTCTTTGTCTCAAGTCAAATGTTTGCTTTCTTATTTTCCATCCAAGTCTTCACTCTGTCAAGATTATCTTGAATTTTATGGACCTCCTCTAAGGCTCTGCTGGTCAACCAAGGGATCTTGAAGATGGGTGGACTTCCAACTCCCTGAGTTTTCCTCAACTCCTTCAGGACAGCCGGTCACTTGCATCCTTTTGGAGAGATACTGAGGCCACCTGGAGGTTGAGGGTCACCTGAGTAGTGCATGTGAGTATGGAGCCTTCTTGGAACTGCTGTTGTAGACTGGAGATAGTTGATGCTGTTTTCTTCCCCTCTGTTGATGGAGGGCTGTTCAATTTGGACACAGATGGCCTCTTGGACCCCTCTTTCAAACCAGAGGTCCTCTCTGTCCAAAATGTGGACTTTGCTATCTTCAAAAGAGTGGCTGGAATGGTCACCCTTCTGAAGTTGTAGATGCTCCAGACCTGGAGATTATTCTGTTATTAATTCCCCCTGCTGGCTGGGGAATTAACAGATAACAGATAATCAGAGTTGGAAGGGACCTTATAGATCACCTAGTCCAACCCCCTGCCCAAGCGGGAGACCCTACACCATTTCTGACTGATGGGAGTCCAGTCTCTTCTTGATAGCCTCCAATGATGAAGCTCCCACAACTTCTGAAGGCAACTTCTGTTCCATGGATTGATGGTTTTCACTGTCAAAAAGTTTCTCCTTATTTCTAGGACTTGAATCCCTCCTTGTTCAGTTTCCATCCATTGTTCCTTGTTTGACTTTTGGGTGCTTTGGAAAGCAGCTTGACCCCTTCCTCCTCCTCTCTGGGGCAGCCCCTCAAATATTGGAGCCCTGTTCTCCTGTCTCCCCTGGTCCTTCTCTTCCCTAGACTAGCCAAGCCCTGTTCCTGCAATCGTTCGTTGTATATTTTAGTCTCCAGTCCCCTCATCCTCCTGGTTGCTCTTCTCTGCACTTTTTCTAGAGTCTCAACATCGTTTTTTATACTGTGGTGAGCAAAACTGGATGCAGTACTCTGGGTGTGGCCTTACTAAGGCTTTATACAGTGGTATTAGTACTTCCCTTGATCTCAGTTGTATCCCTCTGTTCATGCAATTTAGGATTGCATTGGCTTTTTTGGCTGCTGCTGCACACAGCTGGCTCCTATTTAGCTGGTTGTCCACTAAGACTCCAAGATCCCTTTTACAGTTCCTGCTATTGAGCCTGGTTTCTCCCAGTCTGTATGTGTAGCTTTGGTTTTTCTTGCCTAAGTGTAGGACTTTACTTTTCTCTACATTGAATTTCATCCATCCATCTTCAAGGTGCCAAGATTGACAAACACTGCTGCAGTTTCTGGATATTGTGCTTGAGACAGAAAAGAAATGAAACTTTGACTTTGGGATTGACTGATTTGCAATTTTATTTGGGTTATAAAAATGGCTAGTGTTTTTATAAAGCATGCAAAGTAAAAATATTGAGGCTGTAACATTATGGTGCTCCTTTTACAATGGCTGAAAAATATCAGAACAAAGCTTTTCTTTGCATTTCATCCTACCTATTTCTCTCTCCCCCTTTCCCCACGATTTTCATTTGTATTTGATGTTCTAATAAGCTTAATGAAATTATAACAAAGAAGAGAAGCATTAGCTGGCCCAGCTGATTTAATAAGCTTTCCTCTACATTTTTACACCAAATAATTAATAAATCTCTTGAAGAATGAGGGGTTGAGGGCTAATTCTTCTGGCAGCCCTGTTGATGTCTGTCTGTTATGATGAGGACCAATAATTTTAGCACTGAAGAGAAGAATTCCCCTGATCAAACAGGTGAAGATTTAATGAACCTCAATTATTATAAGAGGAGATTAAACTTGGCTGATTGGCCTTCTTAACAAATTTAAGCTTCATTTAAGCTGTAGAATTATTGATTTTTGGTCTGTTGTTCTGGTGGTTGTCCTTCCACTCCTTTTTATACCTAGGGACGTGATCTTTGCCCTCATCCAAATATCGAGTGCAGTTTTCTAGAATTCTTTCTCAAACGTTTTTATAAATCTTTTCTCAAAGGTTTGGAGTCCTAGTGGACAACTGTTTAAATATGAGCCAGCAGTGTGTTGCAGCTACCAAAAAGGCCAACACAATTCTAGGCTGCATAAACAGAGGCACGGGATCAAGATCACGTGAAGTATTAATACCACCTTATAAGGCCTTGGTATAAGGCCACACTTGAAACAAAGCATCCAGGTTTGGTCACCACACTATAAAAATATGTTGAGACTCTGGAAAGAGTGCAGAGAAGAGCAACAAAGAGGATTAGGGGACTGGAGGCTAAAACCTACGAAGAAAGGTTGCAGGAACTGGGCCTGGCTGGTCTAGTGAGCAGACTAGGAGTGACATGTTTTCAGTCTTCCAATATTTGAGGGGCTGCCACAAAGAAGAGGCAGTCAACCTATTTTCCAAAGCACCTGAAGACCAGACAAGGAATAACAGATGGAAACTCATCAAGGAGAGAAGCAACCTAGAACTAAGGAGAAAGTTCCTCACAACTAGAACAATTAACCTGTGGAACAACTTGCCTCCAGAAGTTGTCGGTACTTCATCACTGAGGTTCTCAAGAAGAGATTGGATAACCATAATTGTCTGAAATGGTGTAGTGCAGGGGTTTTCAAACATGACTTGTGGACTTCAACCAGCAGAATTCCTCCTCCAGTCATGTTAGCTTGGGAATTCCGGAAGCTGAAGTCCTTCTCCACATCAACCCTCCCGCCATATGCACCCCCTTGCCACCGCCAAACAACAGATAAGAACTACAATGCCAATCCGGCCCTCAAAGAAATCCAGTTTGACACCCCTAATTTGGACCCAGAAGTAGACTGGAAACCAGTGCAGCTTCTTAGGAATGTAAGTCACCTAACAGTTGGTTGGAAAATATATAAAGCAGGATAGACATTTTAATACGGTCTCTTTACGGGAATGCTAAAATTGTAATTGGGTGTGGTTCCTCAAATGGCCATAAGATGGAGCCAGAAACCTGGGTTGTTCTGTTCTGTTGTTGCTGAGAGTGTTGCCGTTCCTCCATTTTTCCTATTGACTGTTGCTGATCATTGATGTGAGTCTATTTACTGAGCTGTTTTTGATACTGGACTTTGTTATTGGATTATCCCTGGACTGAAAACTGACTGCTTTAACAGTGAATGACTTGGACGGTTTGTTGAACTTTGCTTAAACATTTATTGGAAATAAAAACCTACATTTTACCATACAGTATATCTGTGTGCTGGTTGTGTGTTATTCTTCACCACTCTTCACCACTCTCACTCTCCTAACGGGGAATTACCTCAACACAGCTCACAGAGCAGCAGTGTTGTACAGGCCACCAGAGGGGCCTCCAGAACTGCCCATCAAACTGCATTCTGCACCAGCTGTAGCTTCCAAATGGTCTTCAAGGGCAGCCCCATGTAGTCTAAACCAGAGATGACCAGGGCATGAATGACTGAGCGCAGAGCCTCACGATCCAGATACGGGCGCAACTGAAATTTAACCCCAAGTTGTACAAAGGCTGTGAACTGAACTGAATTTTTAATTGGCCAAGTGTGATTGGACACACAAGGAATTTGTCTCCAGTACATAAAAGAAAAGATACATTTGTCAAGAAACATAAGGTACAATACTTAATAATAGTCATAGGGTATAATAAGCAATCAAATCAGATAGATAGATAGATAGAAAGAAAGAAAGAAAGAAAGAAAGAAAGAAAGAAAGAAAGAAAGAAAGAAAGAAAGAAAGAAAGAAAGAAAGAAATAGAATTCTTTATTGGCCAAGTGTGATTGGACACACATGGAATTTCTCTTGGTGCAAATACTTATTTTTATTTATTTGATTTGATTTGTCAATTGCTAACAAGATAACAGGTATAAGTATGTACATAGTTATGAATACATGAAATGGATATGAATAAGAAAACTAAAAAGAAACAATAGGACAGGGACGGTAGGCACGTTGATGCGCTTATGCGCGCCCCCTACAGACCTCTTAGGAAAGGGGTGAGGTCAATAGTAGACAGTCTAAGGTTAAAGTTTTTGGGGTTTGGGGAAGAAACTACAGAGTCGGGTAGAGTATTCCAGACATTGACCACTCTGTGGCTGAAGTCATATTTCCTGCAATTGAATTTGGTGCGGTTTACCTTGAGTTTGCATCTATTGTGTGCTCTTGTGTTGTTATGGTTGAAGCTGAAGTATTCATTGACAGGTAGGACATTGCAATGGATGATTTTATATACTATACTTAGATCGGACTGAAGGCGGCGTAATTCAATGGTTTTCTAGGTCTAGAATTTCAAGTCCGGTGGCATAAGGTATTCTGCAATGAGTAGAGGAGTGGAGAACTCTTCTTGTGAAATATTTCTGGACTTTCTCAACTGAGTTAATATCAGATACGTAATGTGGGTTCCAGACTGATGAGCTGTATTCAAGTATTGGTCTAGCAAATGTTTTCTATGCTCTAGTTAGTAGTGTGATATTACCAGAGAAAAAGCTACGTAAGATTAGGTTACCAACTCTTAATTCCTTTTTGGCTATGTAGGTACAGTGGGCTCTAGCACTTAGATCATTAGAGATGAGTATTCTAAGGTCCTTTACAGAGCTTGGATCATCAACAAGGTCTTGACTATTCAGCCTGTATTTTATTTTCTGATATATTTTTTTTGCCAATATGTAGGAAAGAGCATTTATTTGTTGAGATTTGAAGTTGCCATTTGTTTGACCATTCTGATACACAGTCAAGAACTTTTTGAAGAGTAGCAGTATTGTCTGTGGTATTGAACAGCTTTACATCATCAGCGAAGAGAACGCAGTTGCTCTTGATATGATCACAGAGGTCATTTATGTAGAGTATGAAAAGAGTTGGTCCTACTCTCACTGTACATAAAAGAAAAGGTACATTGGTCAAGAAACATAAGGTACAACACTTAATAATAGTCATGTGGCACAATAAGCAATCAAATCAGATAGATAGAAAGAAAGAAAGAAAGAAAGAAAGAAAGAAAGAAAGAAAGAAAGAAAGAAAGAAAGAAAGAATAGAATTCTTTTATTGGCCAAGTGTGATTGGACACACAAGGAATTTGTCTTGGTGTAAATACTCTCAGTATACATAAAGAAAAGATACCTTCATTAAGAATCAAGAATCATAACGTTCAACACAGTCATAGGGTACAATAAGCAATCAAATCATACTAGGAAACAGTCAATATAAATCGTAAGGATATACAAGCAACACAGTTATAGTCCTATAGTCATAAGTGGGAGGGGATGGGTGATAGGAATGGTGAAAAGATTAATAGTAGTGCAGATCTAGCCATGATGGCCAAAAGTTTCAACTGGATCACGAGGACTGGATTACCACCCAGGATTCAGAGCAGAAAATGTCTCCTTAAAAGATCTGCTGCAATTTTCCTTTTTATGGGGCAGGCACTAGGGAAAAAAAAGTGTTTTTATTTGTTCTCGCATCTATTTTAACCCACCTGGCCCCTGCAGCTTTGCCAAATCCATTTGTTTATGTTTCTGAGCCGGGAAGATATTTTTAACAGAGAGTGCGTCTCTCTCTCTCTCTTTCTCTCTCTTTATTGCATCTGTTCAATTTGAACAAATTTTATCCTTCAGTTGGTTGAGTTGAACCGCAGAGGCCTTGCCTCCGTCTATCGAATTATTTCTGCTTCCCTTTCTGAGTCGGTGCTCACCTCGTGCACGGAGCATCTGCTGAGCATTAGCACATGAACAGTGAGTGCTGTGAACTTCGTCGTCTGAGGTCTTTTCTGATTTTTCACAAGACCTGCAACGTTCACCCCACTGGCTCATCCCATGCATATGGCTTTATCAGAAGTCCATAATTTAGACTGTTCACTTCCAGTTTCCATAGAATTCAGTTTCAACTCCTGAACGTGTCATTTTCCCATTTTTCAAACTTTGGGAAACCTTAATTCATCTCACACCACTCTGTAAAGCCTTAGTAAGACCACACCTAGAGTACTGCATCCAGTTTTGGTCGCCATATATAAAAAAGAGGTTGAGACTCTAGAAAAAGTACAGAGAAGAGCAACCAGGATGATTAGGGGACTGGAGGCTAAAACATACAATGAACAGTTGCAGGAACTGGGCCTGGCTAGTCTAGGGAAGAGAAGGACCAGGGGAGACAGGATAGCGGTCTTCCAATATTTGAGGGGCTGCCCCAGAGAGGAGGAAGGGGGTCAAGCTATTCTCCAAGGCACCTGAAGGCCAGACAAGGAACAATGGATGGAAACTGATCAAGGAGAGATTCAACCTGGAAATAGGAAGGAATTTCCTGACAGTGAAGACAATTAATGAGTGGAACAGCTTGCCTTCAGAAGTTGTGGGAGCTTCATCACTAGAAGCTTTCAAGAAGAGACTGGACCGCCATTGGTCAAAGATGGTGTAGGGTCTCCTGCTTGGGTGTGGGAGTTGGACTAGATGACCTAGAAGGTCCCTTCCAACTCTGGTATTCTATATTCAATGGAACAGAAGTTGCCTTCAGAAGTTGTGGGAACTTCATCACTGGAGGCTTTCAAGAAGAGACTGGACTGCCATCAGTTAAAGATTATATTGGGTCTTCTGCTTGGGCAGAGGGTTGGACTAGATGACCTGCAAGGTCCCTTCCAGGTTTGTTATTCTGTTGTTATTATCATGATATCCGTCCATGGGACCACCAGCCACAAAGGCAGGATGCTTCATTTCAACAAAAAGAACAAAAAATAACTCAGGACTTCCGGTTTGAGCTTCTTTGGCAATCGACCAAAACTGCGATAGTGCACAGTTTTGATCTGTGCTCACTGCCGGAACGCCCTGAGCTGGATTCAGGGCTAAGCCACCCCGTAGAGGTGGTGAAGAGGGGGGAAGACTGCCAGCAGGGTTGAGGAGAGCCGCATCTCTCCTCCTCAGCTGGCCATTACTCCCTTTCCCGAAGGCGGTTGCAGTGGTGGTCAGAAATGGCCACCTCAAAGAAGAACTCAACCGGAAAAGAATGTGCAGGAGGAAGATAAGAAGAGAAAGTTTTGGCTGACTGGGTTAAACTGAAAAAACAACAACGTAAGGTACCCTGGAATTTGAACTATAAAAAATAACACTGTTCCCAAAGACTTTGAAGCAGCAAAGGAGAGAAGGAAGGGGAAAGATTTGCCTTTTTTTTTCTTCCCTTCCTTATACTGACAGCTAAGAGATTTAAGTAAGAAACTGACAAAAATCCACTTTGACATCAATAGGCATTTAAGCTGAAAATAAAATGTCAAAGGGATAATAAAGACTTTTGGATACTCAAAAACCTTCAAAAGCAGGAAAGGAGAGAAAAGGAAAGAATAAAAGGGCAGGATCTGGAAAAATGGAGAAGACTGCCTGGAGCTAAGAGGAACTTACAGTGAAACCTTAACAAGATTCTTAAAAGATACATTCTAACTGAAACTTTGTAACAAAATAATAGAATCACAGGAAGAGAAAGTGGAAAAAAAGAAGCATGAAGAAACAGCTTTGGATTATTTGGATTACTTGATGATTTTTGGATTTTTGGCAATTGGATTTAAATGACTAAAATCAATCGGGTGGTTGTTTAAAAGTGTTTTAAATGGCATTACTTTTAGAAGAACTAAAAATGGAACTTAAAAAACAGAAAGAAGATGCACAAGAAGGAAGGGGTTCTTTTGGCTTTGTATTTCAATTTTTAGAAATGGAGATCTTGGACTATGAGAAACAACAAGAAATGCTTGTAGAACAAGAAGGTTGGGACAAAGAAGAAGCCATCTTTAATGATCAAGTAATATTATGTGTGTGGGGGGGAAGGAAAATGGGGAAAGAGAGTGAAAAGTTTAAGATTTGAAAAAACAACCCCCCCCAAAATAGTTTGAAAAATAATTACAATATTAGGAAGCAACAGAAGAGAGGATCATAGAAGAGAGAATTAGAAATAGAGAGACAAGGGGGCAAAAAGGGGAGGGAGAAGAAGAGGGGGAAGAAGGAGAGGAAAAGAAGTTATAAAAGACAGAAACAAAATATAGAGAAACAGGGAAAATGTATAAAGATTGAAAGTATAAGCCTATTTAGAGATAATGGGTAAAAATTTAATTGAAAAGGGATTCTGCAAAGGTACATAAGATAGTATTGTTATATTAGAAATAGAAACAATTTTAGAAAATATGAAACAATGTATGATTAAAATGGTGGATAAAATACTTATTGTAATGCAGTGGAATGTTTGTTAATAAATAAATAAAATAGTGAATGAGAGAATGAAATTAGGAAAGAATGGGAACATTTTAATTATTATTTTTTTGAAAAGAAGTTTTATTGACTTTAACAACAAACAAAAACACATAAAACACAAAACATAATTTTAATTATTATTAATGATTTATAAAAATATAAGTGAAGAGAAATATGGAAAGAAAGAATTAATTATGGAAAGTTTATAAGTGTTCACAAGGAAGTATGATATTCAATTGAAAAGAAATGTTAAAGATGTTAGGATTCTAATTAATATTAATGATAGAATTGAATTGCTAGACCAATACTCACAGCTCATCAGTCTGGAACCCACATTACGTATCTGATATTAACGCAATTGAGAAAGTCCAGAAATATTTCACAAGAAGAGTTCTCCACTCCTCTACTCATTGTAGAATACCTTATGCCGCCAGACTTGAAATTCTAGAACTAGAAAACCTTGAATTACTCCGTCTTCGGTCTGATTTAAGTATAGTATATAAAATTATATATTGCAATGTCCTACCTGTCAATGAATACTTCAGCTTCAACCATAACAACACAAGAGCAAACAATAGATACCAACTCAAGGTTAACCGCACCAAACTTGATTGCAGGAAATACAACTTCAGCAACAGAATGGTCAATGTCTGGAATCCTCTACCCAATTCTATAGTTTCTTCCCCAAACCCCAAAAACTTTAACCTTAGACTGTCTACTATTGACCTCAACCCTTTCCTAAGAGGTCTGTAGGGGGTGTGCATAAGCGCACCAACGTGCCTACCATCCCTGTCCTATTGTTTCTTTTATTTTTCTTATATGTACCTATTTCATATATTCATAACTATGTATACACTTATACTTATTATCTTGTAAACAACTGACAAATCAAATAAATAAATAAATAGAATTGGAATGGAATGAGTGTTTTATTTACTATATATATTTAAAGAACATAGTGTGTATTTTAAGAATGTAGCAAGCAGAATTCGATTGGAAGTAATGTACTATATTGAATGTTATAATTTTAAAGGCTTAAATAGAAGTTTAAATAAGAGTTGAATGAATAAAATTAAAAGATATAAAGGTGTCATACTCCAATTAGTAACTACAGGGGAAAATTTGTTTAATGAGAAAAGATAATATGAAATGGAAACAGGACAGACACAAGTATAAATATAATGATTGGAAAGACATTGAAACTTAGAAAAAAGATATATAATTGAATTTAGATATGAGAGAATTAAAAATAAAGTTGAGAAAACCAAGGGAGGGGAAAAATTATGGAGAAAATGTTAAAATAGTAATGATATGGAATAGAACACAGAGATGAATATGAAATTGAGTTTGTGTCTGTATGAAGAAGTGATAACCCAGGATCATGCTATTCTCAAAAAAAGAGATGTTTTATTTGTATTATGTTTTTGTGAAAACCCAAATAAAATTTATATTAAAAAAAAGAACAAAGAATAATTCAAACTCCCAACACAATGGCTCTTTTCAAGGATGTTGATGATTACGTTTTTCTGTTACAGGACAGAAAGAGGATGTTCAATCTTTGAGCTGGAAAGTGGGTGGCTTTTGAGTTGAAGTCCACCCAACTTCCAGTGGCCAAGGCTGAGAAATGCCGGCCCAAATGGTTACAGGAGACTACCAATGAGCAAACAGAATTAGAACCGGAATTATTTTTATTGGGGATATTCAGAAAGAAATACGAGAGAAATATAAAATATTTAATATTGCACATTTTAACCGCAGCCAGGATTGTCTATGCCCAGCATGTATATACCACCAGAGGGATTGACCATTCGAAAAATAATGAGTTGTGCTGAGATGGACAAAAAAGAAAGACGAATCTGATTGCTACAAGGTGTAGGGAAAATAGTATGATTGGATTGAGCAAAGACAGATTGGTGGTTAGATAAATGGATTGTAAATAAATAGAGATAAGTGCTAGATAAATCGATGATTTATATTCGCACAGTTTTATATATTTGTAAATAATGCACAAAATATTAGCCTAGGATGAGTGTCACAAACTGTTGATATAAGATTTATTTTGTTGTTTGACTTTTTAAAATGATAAAAGATTAATAAAGTAAATTTAAAAAGAGAGCGAGAGCGAGAGAGAAATGCTGCCCCATAGATATCTACAGTCAATCCACTGCCAGAAATTCTCAGTGGGGTCAACCAGGAGAAATCGGTGCCCTAAGTGGGGCTACCAGGAATGAGTCCCAGGGATGATGTGATTCTCAGGTCAACGGAGGTTAGTACAAGTCAGGAAAAGTTAAGAACGTCAACTCAGATTTCGCAGTTTGAATAGAAAGTGTTTAATTTTGCTTGCCGGTCTTCATCTACTCATATTCTTCCACCGCCTTGCGCTTCCCTGTCCCAGTGGTTAGGGAAACTGTTAAGTTTGAGCAATGAGAGGCTGAACCAGAGCATGAGTGCAACAGTACTTTATTTTACAAATAAAGGGCTGACCGTGCTTGCCAAGCCTGGAACTGGCTCGCAGCAATCAGCAGCCAGTTGGACCCCGCAGCCTGCTTTTATAGCTGGCTGCTGGGGAGAACCGACCAATGGGAATGGGGGAATAACGCCCACACAAAGTGAGTGGACCTGAGTGAGAACTCCTTGAGCCCTCAGGACATAACACCCCTTCCCCCCAGATGCGAACACGCATAGTCCTTGAGGTAGATGGGAGGTTTGTGTTGGCGCCCGGAGCGGCGCAACTCGGGAACATTGTCTGACTGTTCGGTATCAGTCTGTGACGGTTGAGCTGGCATAGTGTCGCCAACACTCTCTCTGGACTGGGCATCCTCGGAAACCACCGGGTTGGTTTCTGGAGTCAAACTCTCGTGGGTTGGATCCGGTTGATCAACTCTCTGGGCGCTGTTGTCCGAGTTTGGGCTGACCGGAGCGACCGCTGGCGCAGACTGGTCACTGGGTGCGGTGTGGCTGGGTGGCGGATGGGACGGTTCCCCTTCGACTGGAGACTCTGGATTCTTGTTTGCGAGGTTGCTGAGGCGCCTTCTGAGTTGGTCTATGTGTCTCCTCCAGGCGCGACCATCCTCCAGCCTGACTCTATATGATCTCGGCCCGGTGACGGCGATGACCTCGCCCGGAATCCAAAGTGGGTCCCCAGCGAAATTCCTTGCGAATATCAGCTCCTGTAACATAAAATGTCTAACCCCGAAGTGGAAGCGAGGGAGAGTCAGGGCAGTATTGTGGGTGCAGTCTATCTAATACAGTCCTCAGGCGCCGGCCCATCAGAAGTTCCGCTGGGGA
The DNA here is from genome assembly GCF_049901715.1 of Pseudonaja textilis. NCBI lineage: Eukaryota > Metazoa > Chordata > Lepidosauria > Squamata > Elapidae > Pseudonaja > Pseudonaja textilis. Next base: position 255,762,052 of record NC_141991.1, read on the forward strand.
CTTATTGGTGACTGCACAGGGGTTGAGTGCTGGCTCATCAGGAACCGTGAGAGTTTGTGGTGCCAGTCATCTCTGCCAAACCTAGCGAGGCCTCTTTGGTGGTCCTGACGGCCCTTTCAGCCAACCCATTACTCGCAGGGTGAAATGGGGCTGTGAAAATGTGGCGAATGCCTAGGTTGGCTGCAAAACGGCTGAATTCTACTGATGCGAACTGTGGGCCATTATCGGAGACCAAGGAGTCGGGTAGTCCATGGGTAACGAACAGGCGCGTTAACACGTTGGTGATTGCTAGTGTGGTGGTCGTGGATAGTGGCGCCACGTCTATCCACTTGGAATAAGCGTCCATGACCACTAGGAACATCTTTCCATGCACGGGGCCGGCCAGATCGATATGGATTCTAGACCAAGGGGCGCTGGCGCTCTCCCATCTGGTAGGGGTGGCGATGGGGGGAGCAGGACGGGATTCCTGGCAAATGCTGCAGGAACTTACCCAATTGACAATGTCCTCGTCTAGACCCGGCCACCACACGTAGCTGCGTGCCAGCGCCTTCATTCTCACAATGCCGGGTGTCCCTCGTGCAACGCTTCCAGGACTCGGGTGCATGCAGCGAGGTCGGGATGACCACTCGAGTGCCCCACAGTAGACAACCCTGCAAACTGGACAGCTCCTGCATGCGAGTCTTAAAGGGTGCGAATTTGTTATCAACATTGCCTCCTGGCCACCCCCTCCTCACCCAGTCGAGCACCTGGGCGGCGTTTGGTCTGCCTTGGTTTTGGCGGTGATGTCAAAGGGCGGTGATGGGCAGGTCCAACTGGGTGATTTCAAAAATGGCATTGACAGGAGCTGGGTCTTCAGCCGAGGCGGGTAAGGGCAGCGACTGAGTGCGTCAGCGTGGGATAGAGTTTTGCCGGGCGGTGGATAAGTTTGTATGAGTAGGCCGCTAGGAAAAGTGTCCACCTTGTCATCCGAGGGAGAGGACTTGAGGTGTCTGTTTGTCGCCGGCCAGTAGGCCCAGGAGGGGCTTATGGTCGGTGACCAGTTCGAAAAGTGGCCAAAGGAATTCGTGAAACTTTTTCACGGCTGCAACAGCTGCTAGGGCTTCCTTGTCTATTTGGCTGTAATTTCGCTCCGTGGCGAGAGCGTCCTGGAGAAAAAGCGATGGGGCCTCGGCGCCATTGGCGAGTCGGTGACTAAGGACCGCCCCAATTCCAAAAGGGGATGCGTCTGCTGCCAGTACTAAAGGAAGGTTGGGGTCGAATTGGATGAGCACTGCCTCTGACGTAAGTAGTGATTTGACGGCGTTAAACGCCTGGTCTTCTTTGTGCCCCCAGTGCCACGGTGACTTTTTGTCTAGTAATCTGTGTAGGGTTCGGCTACTGAGGCTTTATGGGGTAAAAGGATGCATAAAAGTTTAGGAGTCCCAAGAAAGCTTGTAGCTCCGTTTTGGAGGTCGGTGTGGGAGCTTCGTGGATCGCCCTGACCTTGGACTCCAGGGGTGAATGCCAGGCGTCAATTTTATAACCCAGAAAGTCCACCTGTCTAGTGGCAATGGCGCATTTTTCTTTTTTAACTTGAGGCCATGCTGTCTGAACCTCTCTAACACTGCTCGCACTCTCTGGAAGAGTTGGGGTCTGTCCCTGGCCGAGACCAAGATGTCGTCGAAGTAGGGTACTACACCAGGAGGCCCTGTAAAATCCGCTCCATGAGGATTGAAAAATACCGGGCAACACACGCCAAATTGGAGACGCTTGCATCGGAAGGCACCCCTGTGAGTGGCGATGGTCTGAAGTTCCGCTGTTTGGTTATCAACAGGGAACTGTTGATATGCTTGAGACATGTCCAATTTAGCAAAAATACTGCCCGGTTCGAATGTGTGCAATAAGTGCTGAATGACGCAGCACGGGGTAGGCGCTAACTTGTAAATATTTATTGATTGTTGTCTTGTAGTCGAGCAAATTCTCAGGCTACCATCTTTTTTGAGGGTGTGACAATGGCGTCTCCCACTTGGCGAAATCTGTTGGCTCAATGACCCCTTGTTTTAGTAGTTTATCCAATTCAGCGTCTAGTTTTGGTCGAATAGCAAATGGAACTCTACGTGGTTTTAATCTGATTGGGACTGCCTGGGGTCAACGGTGAGCGAGATGGGGGTTCCATTATAACACCCCAGCTCCTCGCTGAACACATCTGCGTAGTCAGCGAATAAGGAGTCAGTGTCTGAGGTTGAGACAGCATGGACTCCTGTTAACCCTAGGCCGAGGTGGGGAAACCAATCGAGCCCCAATAAGGTGGGTAGATTGCCGTTAACTACCACTAGAGGTAGGTGGCCTTTAAAAGCTCTAAAACTGACAAAGAACTTGCCTCTGCCGATCACGGGAATGGCCTTCCCCTGGTAGTCCTTCAGACCGAACTGGCATCTCTGAAGCCGGGTAGTAGATAGGCTGGGGTGGAGTCTCTTGAGGGTGTTCCACGAGATTATTGAGAGCGCTGACCCTGTGTCCAGCCTCCATGTGGCACGGTTTACCTTCTAGGGAAACGGAGAGAGAAATTTTACTAACAGAGTGGCAAGTACGCCTGGCAAGGCGGTGCGTGCGACAGTTTAATACTTGCCTCTGTGGTCCCGAGTGCGAGGACGGGGTCTTTGTGCAGCGCTTTGGGGGCTTGGCAGACTCTCGCAATGTGCCCCCTCTTATGGCAGTTATTGCAAAGCGGCTCCTTTAAACTTGCAGGTGGCCCTTTGATGTGATCCCCACAGGCTAGGCATAGGGTGATGTGCTTGGGTGGACCGGTGTATTCTTGTTTGGCCCCTACCTGCGACCGTCTGTCATTGGTGAGGCGATGGACATCGTTCTCATCGTTGTGGCCTTCCTCCGCTTCCACCTCTTCGGAATGGACTGGGAACGCTGCTAGCTTGGCGCTTGGGCCCTGAATTTCGGTGGCTGAGTTCGTTGCTAGCTCGGCTGCTAGGGCCTCCTCTACCGCTTGCGCGAGGTTGAGGTCTTTTTAGCTAGCAGTCGCCTCTGTAGGTTGAGATCCTTGACCCCACAAACCAATTGATCGAGGAGCATGTCCTCCAGGTATGTTCCAAAACCCGCAGTGCAGGGCTGCTGTTCTGAGGGCGGCCATATATTGGTTGATGGTCTCCTTACTTGATTGCTTCCTCATTCGGAACGTGAACCTCCTGGCGATTTGTGAAGGCCTGGGGCGTAGTGGTTTGTGAGGATCTCAAGCAACTCGGACCACGGGCGTTTTTAATTCTCTCGGCGCCACGAGTGCTGCAGCGGTATCGTAAGCGGTGGCTCCATGGTAGATTAGGAAATAGGATTTTTCCGATGCTCTCCGCATCCGACAGGCCGACCGCATCGATGTAATGATTGAAACAGTTCTTATACGATTCCCACTTCTCTTCGTCTGGTTTAAACGCATGGGAATACTGGATTGGAACTCATGGTGCTGGAACGGCTGGGCTACCTGCGGGAGAAATCTCTCTGGGACTACGACGCTCGTGAGTTACTAGTGATATCAGCTCTGGAGAGGTTTTTGCTACCCTCTCTTTCTCTCTCTGGGTTACCACGTTGGCTGCTAGCCGTTGGAGGTGTCTTGATTCGCGCCAAAAAAGTGGGCGTTAGTGACTCTCTACAGCGCTGTGCTGTGATTCCTACTGGCTCGAAATTCAAATGACACCCGTTTGAATTTCGCGCCAAATGCAGAGCGGCTGCGGCTCGCAACGCTTCACTTTCCCGTAGCGAGGCTAACAAGCGGCTACAGGCGCTTCTAACTATTTGACTCAGACCGCTTTCTCTGGCTGCGGATCTGCGTTTGCTCTTTGATCGCTCGTTTCGCTAGCTGACCGCTCTCTGGCTGCGGATCAGCATTTCCCTTGTCGCCAGCCGATCGCTCTCTCTGGGCTGTAGATCGGTGGCTAGTGACTCAGTGGTTGCAAGGTGCTTCTGGTAGCCATCCCATCCTCGTCGCCAGTGTTAAGTTTGAGCAATGAGAGGCTGAACCAGAGCATGAGTGCAACAGTACTTTATTTTACAAATAAAGGGCTGACCGTGCTTGCCAAGCCTGGAACTGGCTCGCAGCAATCAGCAGCCAGTTGGACCCCGCAGCCTGCTTTTATAGCTGGCTGCTGGGGAGAACCGACCAATGGGAATGGGGGAATAACGCCCACACAAAGTGAGTGGACCTGAGTGAGAACTCCTTGAGCCCTCAGGACATAACAGAAACAAGCTTGCTGGCCTTTCTTCCTCTTTCTCCTCCTCTCCTCTTCCTTCTCTTTCTCTTCTCCTTTTCCTCCTCTTCCCCTTCTCCTTCTCCTCCACTCAACAAACCCCACTTCCTTGTTAGCACTGATGATGTGACATAATTGGGTCATGAAACGTCTGCAAGAAAACCACCAGGCTCAAAGAGCACCAAGGACCCCACAGTCCTCCTCCTCCTCCCTCTTCTTCCTCCTCCTCCTCCTCTTCCTCTTCCTCCTTCTCCTCTTCCTCCTCCTCCTCTTCCTCCTCCTCCTCCTCTTCCTCCTCCTCCTCCACTTCCTCCTCCTTCTCCTTCTCCTCCTTCTCCTTCTCCTCCTCCTCTTCCTCCTCCTCCTCTTCCTCCTCCTCTGTCTCCCTCTTTTCTCAATTCTTCCCTTCTTCTTCTTCCCAGTTTCCTAAACTGGATCCATTTATGGGCCTTTTTCCCCAACTTTTTTTTTGGGGGGGTGAATCTCCGACTTCCACAGAGAAGGCCAAATCAATGCCAAGTTTATTGGGCCTCTATTCTAAGCTATTAACTAGCAATCTTCTAACAAAGGAGGTTAATTAACCAGAAACTATGCTGATACTTTCTGGAAATACTTCTTTTTAAACTCAAAAAATTCTCATTATTCAAACTTCTAAAAAGTGCAGGGGACGGAAAAAAACCCTGTTCCATCACAGTTCATTTGCTTGATCTCTCATTAAACCCCCAAAACAACAACCTCCATGCGAGATTTAATATTTTGGCATATGCCTTCACATAAGTGAACAAGATTTATTTTTAAAAATAAAAATCCAAATCCACAAATCAGGGTTAAGATATTTATTTATTGGCTTGCTAAATTTACTAAAGCTGATAAGGGCCCCAGTGAGAAAGGAACTGAGCAGCCTATAACTTTAAGATCCAGTCTGTAGATTAAAAACAGAGATCAAATTAAAATATAGCACTGAGAGTAAGCAAACATCAATCAATACAACTATTGCTTTGCCACGAACAACCTGAAGCCATATTACCCTCCAGGCGCCCTCGGGAACAACTGGGCCTTGAGTTATGTACGGGTGGTCCTCGACATACGACCACAATTGAGCCCAATATTTCTGTTGTTAAGTGAGACATTTGTTAAGTGAATTTTGCCCCATTTTACAAACCATTCTTGCCACCGTTGTTAAGTGAATCAGAGCAATGGTTAATTTTTAGTAACCCAGTTGTTTAAATGAATGATTCCCCTTTAACTTTGCCTGTCAGATGGTCGCAAAAGGGGAATCGAGTCATAAGTCACATTTTTCAGGACTAGAACTCCCACACTCCTGGTGACTGGCCCAAAGTCACCCAGCCGTCTTTCCTGAGTAAGGTGGGACTAGAACTCCCACTCTCCTGGTGATTGGCTCAAAGTCAACCGGTCGTCTTTCCTACCCAAGGCAGGACTAGAACTCTCCTGGTGATTGGCCCAAAGTCACTCTGAACTCTTTCATGCCTAAGGCGGGACTAGAACTCCCACTGTCCTGGTGATTGGCTCAAAGTCAACCAGTGGTCTTTCCTACCCAAGGCAGGACTAGAACTCTCCTGGTGATTGGCCCAAAGTCACTCAGAACTGTTTCATGCCTAAGGTGGGACTAGAACTCCCACACTCCTGGTGATTGGCTCAAAGTCAACCAGTCGTCTTTCCTACCCAAGGCGGGACTAGAACTCCCAGTCTCCTGGTGATTGGCCCAAAGTCACTCTGAACTGTTCCATGCCTAAGGTGGGACTAGAACTCCCACACTCCTGGTGATTGGCTCAAAGTCAACCGGTCGTCTTTCCTGAGTAAGGCGGGACTAGAACTCCCACTCTCCTGGTGATTGGCCCAAAGTCACCCCGCCAGCTTTCATGACTAAGGCAGGACTAGAACTCACCCTCTCCTTGTTCCGAGACCAGCACCTCAACCAAACTACCTCTCAGTATTCTTTGACCATGGCTGACACAGTCGCTTTAGTTGGTTGTGGGGGGGCGTAAGGATGAGCCCCATCTCTGCTGTCAGGGGTCAAGCACTTGAGTCCCTTCAAGAAAGTTTCTTCACCTGAGTTCTCCATCACCCTGGCTCAAATCGTGAGCAAAATGAACTTAGTCTTTAAGAGATTCCAAGTCCTAGGTGTCCCAAAGGTGTTTTTTTCAAGAGGTAACTGGACTTCCTTGTTTTTCCTTGAAAATTTCACTTCTCATCCAAGAAGCTTCTTCAACTGTGATTGGATGGTGGAGAAGGGAAGGATATATATATACTCCTTGCAGACAGCTGGTCATTTGAGAAGCGAAACGCCTTCAAAGAAAAAGAAAAAAAACAAGACAGTCCAGTCACCTTCTGTAAAAAGCCCCTTTGGGACAAAGCGACCTCAGGTGCACCCGGCTGGTCTTGGTTTTTAAAGCAGCCATGGTTGGGTGCCAAGCTGTTAAGTGGGAATTCCAGCTTTCCAAATGCAGGGGTGTGTGTGTTGTTTTATAACACACACACACACACACACACACACACACACACACACACACCACTCTGGGCCATCCAGGGATCAGAACGGCTCTTGCTAAAACCATCCCTTCATGAGGAAAAGTTGGGTTGAGCCCTCTGTGCCAAGTGGCCCATGCTGGCGTCAGCAAAAGAGAGCTGAAGTCAGGACCTGCCCAGAGGTCAAGAAATATTGGAATATAATTCGATTGTGGCTAGAAGAAATAACAAAACAGAAAATTGATCCCAAACCAAAACTATTTCCATTAGGCCTAATAACAAAAAAAAGAAATTACAATATTGAAAGTTTTGCAGCGTTAATTCAGCCACCAGAAAAATAAACACAGATGGCTGATGCTTCATTTAACATCTTTATAAACATAAGTAGATTTTACAAACCAGTTGTAGATTTCTCCAACATGGAGCAAACTCAAACAGAAACATGTTGCATGTTCAGAGCAGAGCTCCAGTCTTCAGCAAGCAAATTAGTTTCATCTTCAATAGACGGACTCAGAGCTTCAACATAGCTGCAGAGTTGCAGAACTTAAGATAGACCCACGTCTAGACTACTTCTAGTTTCAGTTTCCAAACAGTCCTCATTGGCTGAGTTAGTTGCTATGCCTATTCATTGGCTGACCTTGTTACCAAGCTCTGTTCCAGTTCATGAATATACTCTGACATATAACAAAAAGGATAAATACATTATGCTACATATCTTAACAGCTGCTAGAATTTCCTACGCACAATTTTGGAAGCAGGAAAATGTACCCTCCGAGGATGTTGTTATATAAAAAAAATTTAGACTGTGCAGAGATGGACAGACTAACAATGAAATTAAGAGCCAAAGAACAGTCGATATATTATAATGTCCGGGATGCCTGGTATGAATGGTTTAAGAATAAAAAGAAATCAAAATGACAATTAGGTAAAGAATAAAAAACTATATAAACACTTATATCTATATTCATATCTATATTTATGTATTAACTTGAAATTGTATAATGAAAGAAATGTGTATTTAAGAAGATGATGAGGAAACGTAAAAGATATCTTGATGTTGATATAATGATGCATAAAGCATTATTTTATGTTTTTAAATTTGCAAAACTAAATAAAATTTAATAATAAAAGAAAGAAAGCTAACGTCACACGGAGGACTCTTGCTGCAGACAAGGCCGCTTCCTTGCAGAAGCTTCTCTACAAATGGGTCCTGCTCAGAGGGGGCCATGGTGGGCGTGGCCTAGTCAGCCTCCCGGGGCTCCGGAGGCTCTCTGGAAGCTGGAAACGGGCCCATTTCCAGCCTTCCTAAACTCCTGGGAGGTCCATTTCTGCCTTCCCTGAGCCTCTTCTTCTTTCTTTCTTTCTTTCTTTCTTTCTTTCTTTCTTTCTTTCTTTCTTTCTTTCTCCTTTATCCTCCTCCTTTATCCTCCTCCTCTATCTTCCTTCCTTCCTTCCTTCCTTTCTTCCTTTCTTTTTCCTTCTCCTCCTCTTTCTTTCTTTCTTCTTTATCCTCCTCCTCTATCTTCCCTTCCTTCTTTCTTTCTTTCTTTCTTTCTTTCTTTCTTTCTTTCTTTCTTTCTTTCTTTCTTTCTTTCTCCTTTATCCTCCTCCTCTATCTTTCTTCCTTCCTTCCTTCCTTCTTTCCTTCCTTCCTTCCTTCCTTCCTTCCTTCCTTCCTTTCTTTCTTTCTCCTTCTCCTCCTCTTTCTTTCTTTCTTTCTTTCTTTCTTTCTTTCTTCTTTCTTTCTTTCCTCCTCTTTCTTTCTCCTTTATCCTCCTCCTCTATCTTCCTTCCTTCCTTCCTTCCTTCCTTCCTTCCTTCCTTCCTTTCCTTCCTTTCTTTCTTTCTTCTCCTCCTCTTTCTTTCTTTCTTTCTTTCTTTCTTTCTTTCTTTTTTCTTTCTTCTCCTCCTCTTTCTTTCTCCTTTATCCTCCTCCTCTATCTTCCTTCCTTCCTTCCTTCCTTTCTTTCTCCTTCTCCTTCTCCTCCTCTTTCTTTCTTTCTTTCTTTCTTTCTTTCTTTTCTTTCTTTCTTTCTTTCTTTCTTTCTTTCTTTCTTTCTTTCTTTCTTTCTCCTTCTCCCCCTTTCTTTCTTTCTTTCTCCTTTCTCCTTCTCTACCTTCCTCCCTCCCTCACTCCCTTCTTCTTTTCCCCTTCCTTTCTTTTTCTTTGCTTTCTCCCTCCCTCCTTCTTCCCTCCTTCCCTCCTCCTTCCCTCCCTGCCTCCCTTCCCTTCCTGCCTGCCTGCCTTCCATCATGCACCTTATTTCAGATCCATTTTATTTCAAACACATCCACACGGTCCCCAATTTGAGGAGCGTTTCCTCTGCCGGCGCTTCTCTAAATGAGGGCTGTGTCCACTGCATCCAAAATAGGCACTTAAAAATACGACCGCACACACAGGCCTTTTAAATTGATTTTCTTTGCTATTATTGATATCATTTGCATAATGATGTCATTATGTAAATGTTGTGGATTGACACAAATGGTGTCATTTGTGTAATGACATCTTTATGCAAATGAAGCCAACCAATGTGAAGAATATATTTTTTATATGGAACCGACTTCCGGAGGAGAAGAGACCCCCCACCCCCTACTCCCTGGAAGGCCCTCAAAATCAAGACTTTGACCCCTTGGCCTCTTTCTTCCCCATTTTTCAAGCAATTTGCCATAAAGTTCCTGTAATTAAAAGAAAAGGTTAGGATAATGGACAAAAACCAATATTGTGCCAAGGCTCCCAAATAAAATAAGCAATAAAATTAAAATTAGTTGTGTCAAACCAGGAATAAAGAGTTAAATGCTGTTCTGCCCTGCCATTGGTTGATTGATTGATCAATGAGACTTTTGAAGCGCCCATTTCCCTCACTGGACAATGTGCAATAAAACAATAATATAAATACAAACAATATGATGTGGAAGACTTGTAGACTGTTTTTCCTTAAGACCTTGAACAGCATTTTTTTTTCAAACTTGGCAATATTGTGATGGGTGGACTTCCACTCCCAGAATCCCTACTGCCCAGGGAATTCTGGGAATGGAAGTCCACACACCTTAAGGTTGCCATATGGTTTGAAAAACCCTAGCCTGGGATCTCACGTTCCACTTGGCAAGGGGAAAATCTGCAATTTATTTTGTTTATTTATTTGATTTGTCAATCACTTACCAGATAATAGGTATACGAATAATAATGAGTATGAATACAGGAAATAGATAGGAATAAATAGAGACAATAGGACAGGGACGATAGACACGATGGTGCGCTTATGCATGCCCCTTACAGACCACTTAGGAATGGGTATTCTCTCTCTTCCTTTCCTTTCCTTCCTTCCTCCCGTTCCCCCCTTCTTTTCTTTCCTCCCTCCATTCTTTCCTCTCCTTCCTTCCTTCCTTTCCTTCACCTTCCCTGTTCTCCTTCCTTTCCCCTTCCTTCCTCCCTCCCATTCCTCTCCTTCCTTCTTTTCTTTCCTTCCTTCCCTGTTCTCCCTCCTTCCCCCTTCCTTCCTTCTATTTTTATTTATTTATTTGATTTGTCAATCGCTTACAAGATAATAGGTATAAGTATAAACATGAGTAGGAGTACAGGAAATAGGTATGAATAAATGGGGACAATAGGACAGGGACGGTAGGCAGGATGGTGCGCTTATGCACATCCCTTGCAGGCCTCTTAGGAATGGGTATTCCCTTCCTTCCTTCCTTCCTTCCTTCCTTCCTTCCTTCCTTCCTTCCTTCCTTCCTTCCCCCCTCCCTCCCTCCCTCCTTCCTTCCTTCCTTCCTTCCTTCCCTCCCTCCCTCCCTCCCTCCTTCCTTCCTTCCTTCCTTCCTTCCTTCCTTCCTTTCTTCTTTCCTTCCTTCCTTTCCTCCTCTACCTTTCCTTCCTTCATCCCTCCCTCCGACTTAGCAATATTTAGACTTATATATCACTTCACAGTGCTTTACAGCCCTCTCTAAGCAGTTTACAAGGTGAGCCTCTTGCCCCAACAATCTCCAACAATCTAACCACTGCACCACCAGGGCTCTTCCTTCCTTCCTTCCTTCCTTCCTTCCTTCCTTCCTTCCTTCCTTCCTTCCTTCCCCCTCCCTCCCTCCCTCCTTCCTTCCTTCCTTCCTTCCTTCCCTCCCTCCCTCCCTCCCTCCTTCCTTCCTTCCTTCCTTCCTTCCTTCCTTCCTTTCTTCTTTCCTTCCTTCCTTTCCTCCTCTACCTTTCCTTCCTTCATCCCTCCCTCCGACTTAGCAATATTTAGACTTATATATCACTTCACAGTGCTTTACAGCCCTCTCTAAGCAGTTTACAAGGTGAGCCTCTTGCCCCCAACAATCTCCAACAATCTAACCACTGCACCACCAGGGCTCTTCCTTCCTTCCTTCCTTCCTTCCTTCCTTCCTTCCTTCCTTCCTTCCTTCCTTCCTCCCTCCCTCCCTCCCTCCCTCCCTCCCTTCCTCCCGCTCCCTCTCTTCTTTTCTCTTCTTTTCTCTCCTTCCTTCCTTCTTTCCTTTATTTATTTATTTTATTTATTTATTTGATTTGTCAATCGCTTATAAGACAATAGGTATAACAATATACATGAGTAAGAAGACAGGAAACAGGTACAAATAAATGGGGACAATAGGACAGGGACCGGAGGCACGATGGTGCACTTATGCACGCCTCTTGCAGACCTCTTAGGAAAGGGGTGAGGTCAATAGTGGTTAGTTTGAGGTTAAAGGAGTAGAGGGGTTTAGAGGATGTAACAACAGAGTCAGGTAGTGCATTCCAGGCATTGACCACTCTGTGGCTGAAGTCGTACTTCCTGCAATCAACTTTGGAACGGTTTACCTTGAGTTGGTATCAGTTGTGTTGCTCTTGTGTTGTTGAGGTTGAAGCCGAAGTAGTCATTGGCTGGTAGGACATTTCTCCATTCACTGCACCTGTTCCCAACTTGGGGTGCTGGACAAGTATCCCCTCATCTCCCTCCGTCACCTCCCAAACTCTGAGCGAATCGTAAAGGGAGATATTGTATGCAAAACATAGAAGAAAAGAACAGGGATTTTTCTCCAGCATTTTGACTGCTCTGGACCTTTCTGCTCCCACGATGTTTTTTATTCCCCATTTGGAAAATATACGGTGCCTGTGAATGACTAAAAACCATCCAATTTTGGTCACCATGATGTAAAAAAAAGGCGTCGAGACTCTGGAAAGAGAGCAGAGAAGAACAACCAGGATGATGAGGAGACTGGAGGCTAAAACATACGACGAACGATCGCAGGAACTGGGTATGTCTAGTCTGATGAAAAGAAGGACTAGGGGTGATGTTATAGCAAGGTTCCAAAATCTCAGGGGCTGCCCCAAAAGAAGAGGGAGTCAAGCTATTCTCCAAAGCCCCAGAAGGCAGAACAAGAAGCAACAGGTGGAAACTAATCGAGGAGAAAAGCAACCTGGAACTAAGGAGAAATTTCCTGACAGTTGGAACAATTAATCATTGGAACAGCTGGACTCCAGAAGTTGTGGGAGCTTCAAGACTGGAAGTTTTTAAGAAGAGATGGGATTGTCTGAAGTGGTTACAGGGTTTCCTGCCTAAGCAAGGGGGTTGGACTGGTAGACCTCTAAGGTCCCTTCCAACTCTGTTGTTCTATTTTATTCATCTCCTCACCAAGCGAGGGTCAGATCGAAGTCTGTTGCAGCTGACAAGGGCTCGAGGCTAGTTCCTCACTTGATCCCTCCTCCTTGCTTGGCTGGGAGCCTCCCAAGAAGCAGCCGCTGTATATAAATGCATATAGACAGAAGCATTTTTTTCCCTGGGGAAAAACCAGTCAGGCACATTCTCTCCACGCGCTGACCTACCCTTAGATGACTCAGTAAGACTTTCTTCAATGATTGTGCATGATTGTGCAGAAATGGACAGACTTTAGGCTGAAGATTAAACAAAAAGAAGACACGGAATATTATCAAACATGGGCTTTATTTTAGCAGGGTTGTGCCCTGGCCTAGGCTTCACGAAATCACAAAACAGTCTCCTCGTTCTGACAAAACCCCTCTTCATTCGGCTAATGTGAATTCTTCTCATTCACAACTAGCAAAGTCCGGCAAATGGTCTTTCAAGGGTGAATTACAACCACAGACCTTATCAGGGTTGGAGAATTGCCAGTCCGAGAGCTTCCAAGCACAATGCTTTACAAGAAAATACTTGGCCAGGGGTCTCTGATAGTCACGGACAAATCTTCACACAAATTAAACAAACTAATTGTCTCCTGAAGACACCATTCCCCTTTTGCTCCTCTTTATTCCCTAGGGGAGGGGCCATTCACCATCCACCTGTGCCTTTACTCCCAAGTCGACCCTTGTTCCTTAGCTGTTCCCTTCTCCTGGCAGCTCTGCGCATGCGCACACTGGGAACAGGCTCCAGCTGTTCTTTTTCCCCACTGATCTCCGACTCCGAAGGCAGCTGATAACTGTCGGACAACCCTGGCCCCGTCTCTGCCTCCGACACAGAGCCCTCATCCAAGCCTTCCCCAGACTCCAGGACTGGCCCAGGTTCCTCCCCAACCTCCTCACTGTCCGAGTCTGCCACCAGCTCCACTGGCCACTGGCAGGCCACAACAATGACAGCCATGACCACGAGGTGTAAGCCCTGCCCTGTGCATGTGGGAATGGGGCAGTGGAGCATTTTAAAAAAAAACTTACAACTGGTTCAGTGGGTGTGCTTGGTGAGCACGCTTTGCATGCACACACACACACACACTTTGCACGCACACGCGCAACCAACTTGTACTTTGAGGAGGTGCACAGGCTTTCTGAGTCGCCTCCTGAAATCCGGCACTCTCCCGGTTGCTTCCGCAGCTGCTGCCTGCGCTCTTCTGCGCCACGCAAAGCAGCTGCGCTTCAAAAGCAGGGAATCAAGGTGCGCACAGAAGCCCACGAGGACAGGTGAGCCCAACAGCAGAGCGTTGGAGAGAACCATTTTTGGTGTCTGCTGCTCATCAGCGCTTCCGGCTGAGGAGAACTGGGCTGAACCGGTAGAATACCACCAACTGGAATGGGGGCAAAGCGTTGGCCGAGTTGGACCGATTGCAACTTTTGAGCCAGGAAGACGGGGAAAATCCTGAAAGCGGGTTTTTAAAAGAAAGGATGCCTTGGCAGCCTACCAGGAAATAGCAGGCTCAAAATGAAGCAGAGCTAAGCCCCTCCTCACGGGGCCGACGATTATCACCGCTGAATATCTGAAGGTTAGGAAATTTCAGGAGGCCGAGGGTTGGATTGCCGGAGAGGAAATGGCGAGAGGGATGCCGGGTTTAGGCAGCTGGTACAAAAGGCAGCGATTTCCCTGCCTCTTTCTCTGGCAGAAGATTGCAGGCAGAAAAGCCACGTGGGAGGCCTCTCTTAAAAATAGGGAGGCTTAATGATCTCCAGGAAGTTGAGAGCCGTAGAAGAGTAATCCAATAGTAGCAGCAGAAAAGGCAGCTCCTGGAAGACTTTTGACCTCCTTTGAAAGCCTCAAAGGAGTAAGATGGGGACAGGTCTGTTTGTGTGATCACTCATTTGATGGAACGTAATTGTCAGTAAACTTTGAAAAGAATAATTGAGTTGGAAGGGACCTTGGAGGTCTTCTAGTCCAACCTCCTGCTCAAGGAGAAGACCCTACTATACCATTCTAGAAGAATGGCTGCCCCGTTTCTTCTTGAAAGCCTTCAGTGATGGAGAACCCACAACTTCTGGACACAAGTGGTTCCACTGCTTAATTGTCCTCACTTTCTGGAAATTTTCCCTTAGTTCTGGGTTGCTTCTCTCCTTGATTAGTTTCCATCCGTTGTTGTCCTGCCTTCTGGTGCTTTGGAGGATAGCTTGACGCCTTCCTCTTCTTTGTGGTAGCTCCTCAAATATTGGAAGACTGCTATCATGTCACTTCTAATCCTTCTTTTCGTTAAACTAGATATACCCAATTCTTGCAAGCATTCTTGTTTTATATTTTAGCATCCCTAATCATCTTTGTTGCTCTTCTCTGGACTCTTTTCAGAGTCTCAAACATTTTTTACAAATCATTGGTGACCAAAACTGGATGCAGTATTCCAAGTGTGGTCTTATTGAGGCTTTATAAAGTGGCACTAGCACTTCAAGTGATCTTGCACTAACTCAGCGTCAACTCAGAAAGCTCAAACTGCCCAAAGAGCTGCTGATCCAGTTCTACAGAGGAATGATTGTCATCGGCACCTCTAGAACTGTCTGGTTTGGTCCTGCAACCCAATAGGACAGACACAGACTCCAGAGACGAATTAGGACTGCAGAAAAAACCATTGCTACCAACCTCCCTTCCATGGAGGACCTGTATATACTGCATGAGTCAAAAAGAGGGCTGTGAAAATATCTACAGACCCCTCACATCCTGGTCATAAACTGTTTCAACTCCTGAATGATGCTATAGAGCCCTACACACCGGAACAACTAAGCACAAGGACAGTTTTTCCCCAAAGCCATCACTCTGCTAAACAAATAATTCCCTCAACACTGTCCAACTATTTACAAAGTCTGCACAATTATTACTATTAATCTTCTCATCACTCCTTGTCGCCCATCCCCTCCCACTTGTGACTGTATGACTGTAACTTTGTTGCTTGTATCCTTACAATTTATATTGACTGTTTCCTAGTATGATTTGATTGCTTATTGTACCCTATGACTATCCTTAAGTGTTGTACCTGATGATTCTTGACTCTTGACGAATGTATCTTTTCTTTTTATGTACACTGAGAGCATTTGCTTGTACACTGAGAGTAAATTCCTTGTGTGTCTAATCACACGGCCGATAAAGAATTTATTCATTCATTCATTCATTCATTCATTCATTCACGTGAACGGGCAGGAGCTACCGCGCGCCTCCACCTTCAAGTACCTGGGAACTACTCTTGGGGAAGAAGGCCTACTACAAACTGAGGTGGCAGCCAGGATCAATGCAGCGTGGGGCAAATGGAAGTCCGTCACGGGCGTCCTCTGTGACAAGAAGATGCCGATGCGCCTGAAGGCGAAAATCTATAACTCTGTGGTGCGCCCCGTGGCCATATACGGCGCAGAGTGCTGGCCGACGACCAAAGAAGTCGAAAGCAGACTCCAGATAATGGAGATGCGAATGCTCCGATGGTCGGTAGGCCTCACCCTACTCGATCGCGTCAGGAACGAAGAAGTGCGTAGACGGTTCAACGTCGTACCCATCCCCACGGTCATGAGGCAGTCCCGGCTACGATGGTTCGGCCACGTGAGCCGCGCCAAGGAAGAATCCATCATCAAATCTGTAATGAAGGTGACTGTCGGAGGAGCGAGACCGCGTGGTAGACCTAAACAACGCTGGATGGACACGATCAAGGCCGATCTAGAGATCGCGAAGGCAGACCCGACACACGTGGCAGACAGAGAGGTGTGGAAGCAGTACTCAAGGACATTAGCGGACCTCGCCCGAGCGCGAGACAAACGCTGAAGAAAAAGAAGAAGAAGAAGATTCATTCATTCATTCATTCATTCATTCATTCATTCATTCATTCTATCCTTCTGTTTTCTGGCTGTCTCCTTATGTAAGGATCTGGCTGGTATTGGCTGGCCTCAAAAAAATAATAATGAAAAAGATTGGGTCTGATTCTGTAATGGGATGCATGGGAGACCTTGGGGGATGAGGGGAAGAGATACTGACTAGGAAACAATCAGAGAAGAGGTCAAGGAGCCCCCAGTTGCTCAATGGTCAGAGGAAGAAGCTAAGGAAGGAGCTGTTCTCATGGGTCAGGGGCTGTAGCAACATCTTGCAAGGTTCTCTTATTGTAGCCTTACAATAAAGTAGAGTTAGTTGATCTAGCCGTGGTTCCTGCCCAGTTGATCGATGGTGGGGGCTGCTATCAGTCTCGCAAGTCTAAAAGTCAAATAGCCTTGGATCTTGCAGAGGTCTTCCAGGACATTGAGGGGACGAGTTGAGTCACCATCCTGGTGGTCCATCTCCTTGGACTTCTCTCTTGGATGTGGTGGGTAGAGAAGAGAGTTCTTTTGATGGGATGGGCTCCTAAGAGGTGGGCATGGCTTCTCCGTGTGGATGACCTTGGGGGACGAGGGAAGAGAGGCTGCCTAGGGAACTGTCAGAGAAGAGAACCAGGAGCCCCCAGCGGCTCAACGATCAGAGGAAGAAAGGAAGGACTTTGTCTTAATGGGTCAGGCAGTTAAAAGTGGTGGTGGGAAGTCTGGATATTCAGAACGGCCAAGGTTGCATGAAGCTAAAGGGAGGCACTTTCCCCACCAAAATCAAAATCGGTTCAAGCTGCACTCTGAATGCGATGTTGATTTCAAGAAGAGCCGGACATATAAAGAAGGGAGATCCCGAAATGGACGGAGCTAAAGTAAGGTCGAGGTAATTCAGCGGAAATACAAATGTAATCAAAACTAAATTAAATTCATCGCCTTCTTTTGAAGCCATTGAATTATTCCTTCCTTGCAGAATTAATTACTTCCACTTCTGTCACATTAAAAAAAAAAAATCTCACTTTCATGGCAACTTTGGAAATATCCTGGGGGAGACGCAATTAAGGCTGGCGGTGTGGGAGGAAGCAGAGGAAATTGCTCCACGGAGGATAAATATATTCCAGGGGAGAACAACTGAGGGAGGGAAGGAAGGAAGGAAGAGAGGAGAGGGAAGGGGAGGGGAAGGAGGAGAGGACAAGAGAACAAGGAAGGTAGGAAGGAAGGAAGAGAGGAGAGGGAAAGGGAGGGGAAGGAGGAGAGGACAAGAGAAGAAGGAAGGAAGGAAGGAAGGAAGGAAAAAAGGAAGGAAAAAAGGAAGGAAGGAAGGAAGGAAGGAAGAGAGGAGAGGGAAAGGAGGGAAGGAGGAGAGGACAAGAGAAGGAAGGAAGGAAGGAAGGAAGGAAGGAAGGAAGGAAGAGGAGGGAAAGGAGGGGGAGGAGGAAGGACAAGAGAAGGAAGGAAGGAAGGAAGGAAGGGAGAGGAGAGGGAAAGGGAGGGAAGGAGAAAGAGGAAAGGGGAGAAGAAGGAAGGAAGAACTGTCATGTCGCCGATCGCAAAAGGGAGACGCGAGACTCAGTGACCTTTTTTTAAGCTCTTTTATTTAGTTCTGAGATCGACTCAGCTCTCCTCGAATCGGCGGCGGCTTATATTGAACTTGCCTAGCTAGCCGCGGCCAATGACCTCATTTCGAATCCCCCGCGATCGATCGATTCCTCCAAATCGCGGGCGATTCGCAACGGGCCAATCACTGCGGCTCACTCAGCCAATCTGAGCGCCGTGCGTCCTGGCCAATCAGGACGAAGTGTTACAAGAATGCTAATGTAGCAATGCAGAACAAGAACAAAGGAGGAGTGGATAGGAGAGGAGAGGGAAGGGGAAAGGGGAGGGGAAGGGAGAGGGAAGAGGAGGGCATGGGAAGAGGGAGGGAGGGAGGGAGGGAGGAAAGAGGGAGAGGGAAGGAGAAGAGAAAGAGGAGAGGAGATGGGGAGGGGAGAGGAAGGAAAAAGAGAGGAGAGAGAGAGGAGGGGAAGAGAGGAGAGGGGACAGAGGAAAGGAGAAGGAAGGGGAGGGAGAGGGAATGGAGGAGAGGAGGAAGGAAGGAAACAAAGGAAGCGAGGGGAGGGGACAGGAGAGAAGGCTCCGTCCCAACAATAAGGGGTTGAGGAGGCGTGACGAGGCTTCGTTGGACCCCTCTCCTCCACCAGGCTCTGGGCAAGGATTCCTCTGCCGAGAATTAGCCCCACAGCCTCCCCCTTTACCCAAGGGAGACCCCCTCCCCAAAGTGCCCAGCCGCATCCCTGGTGGTGCAGAGTCTCCTTCTTTGGGAGGGGAAGAAAAAGAGGCCTGCAACTCCGTGGTTCCTGGCGGGATGCTTCCTTTCGCTCTTCGCTGCCATTTCTTCTCCAGCTTCCTCCTCTTCCTCTTCCTCCTCCTCTTGGCTCCCAAGAGGACATTTTTTGGGGGGAAAGGATGCAAATTTGGGGATATTCAAAGGAGGCCGGTAATTAAAGCCAAGGCAAGAAAATAGAAAGGCAAAATATAAAATTAGGGAAGCGACAAGCAATTAATTCAAAGAAAGGAGAGGCGATTCTCTGGATCTATTTGCAAGTCCCTCCAACCGTCTCAGTTGGGGAAGCAGAGAAGGATACAGGAAGTCCTCAACTTACGGCCACAATTGAGCCCCAAATGCCTGGAGCTAAGCAAAACCCATCGGTTAAGCGAGTTTTACGCCACCTCTCTTGGCACCGTTGTGAAGGGGATCCCCACAGTTATTAAGTTAGTAACACCGTTGTTAAGTGGATCCAGCTGCCCTATTGACTTTACTGGTCAGAACGTCGCAAAAGCGGATCACGTGACCCGGGACCCTGCGACCGTAATAAACAGGAGTCAGTTGCCAAGCGTCTGGGTTTGGATCACGTGACCCTGGGAATCGCGCAACGCATGTGTGAATTATAAGTCACTTTTTAATGGTCATAAGCAAGGCTGGAATTCTACCGGTTCAAAACGGTTCGGGCCAACAGTGTCAGCCTTCAAGATCTTCTACTATTGCTTTGCGTCTTTCGGCTGTCATAAGTAACGGGGGGGGGGGAGGGAGTAACGTCTGGGAAGCGAGCTGGAGGTGTTGCATTCTTGTGTTGTGTAAATGAGGAGAAGGGGGAGTATAAATTCCTGCTCTTAGGTTTCTATTTCTCGCTTAGCTTTCTTTTCTCTGCGCAACTGCAAACCTTTATCAAACTAGGCCAAGGTCAACGGACAGAGGCCTCATCACCACCTGAAGATGCCCACTTGATCATATCCACAACTTTTAATTGGAAGAACCATTTGAACTGTTGGGGGTGGGAAGATTTCCATCCCTTAGTATATGGGATTTGCGCGCCTAATTTCCCAGATTCAGAATTCTACCGCTGCTACCACTTCAATTTCGGTAAAAGATATCTTTTCTCTAATCTAAGGAGTCTTAAGTATTTCTTTCTTGAATCTTGACTGGAGCACCACCTGACATTATTCTGAAACGGGGTGTTAAAATTGCATCTGGTTCACCCAACCGGTATTTGAACCGACCGGCTGGTCCCGCCCACCCACCCAGCCCTGCCCCTCCGCTCCCAGGGGTCTCCAGGTGGCCCATTTTGGATGCAGGTAAGTGCAGGGTCTACGCAGAGGCTCTGGGAGAGGGGAAAACGGCCCTTCCGGAAGTCGAGAAACAGGCCTGCTTCTGGCTTCTGGAGGGTCTGCAGAGCTGTTTTCGCCCTCCCAGAGGCCCGAGGAAAGCCTCCGGACTCCGGGAAAGGTGAAAAACTCCCCTCCCAGAAGTTGCCGTAGGCCACGCCCACCCAGCCACCAGTCTGCAAAACGCTTGCTGGGGTTTTTGAATCCCACCCCTGGTCCTAAGTCCTTTTATACTGTGGCCTGGTGACTTTGAACCGTCGCTAAATGAATCGTTCTAGGTCAAAGACTGCCTGCATCAGAGTGGGGGTGTGTGTGGAATGACAGGGGTTCATTGGACTCCCGAACTCAACCTGAAATTGCCTCCTCAGTGCCAACGCCCTTGAAACAACACCGGAGATCTCACACGGATGGCCCTGCACTTGGAAATCCAAGGCCTGTCCCCAAGGGGCCCTCTTAAGATCATGCAGACAGGCTAAAAACCCCAAAGAACAGTTGTGCGAATTGGGGAGGTCTAGTCTAATGAAGAGAAGGACTAGGGGAGACTTGTTAGCAGCCTTCCAATATTTGAGGGGCTGCCCCAGAGAGGAGGAAGGGGGGTCAAGCTATTCTCCAAGACACCCAGACAAGGAACAATGGATGGAAACTGAACAAGGAGAGATTCAACCTGGAAATAAGGAGGAATTTTCTGACACTGAGAACAATTAATCAGAGAGACATCTTGCCTCTAGAATTTGTAGGTTGTCTATCACTGGAGGTTTCCAAGAAGACACCGGACAGCCACTTGCCTCAAACTGTATACGGGGTCTCCTGCTTGAGCTGGGGGTTGGACTAGAAGACCTCTAATGTCCCTTCTGGTATTCTGCCATTTTGCCCCCGAGAGTCTTCCATCTCACCTGGCTGGGGAAGGGAAGTTGTCTGAAGCATTCGGACGCACACGTCTTCCCTTTCAGACTTGCCTCTTTTTCCAAAGGCAGACATGTTTTTCATGGTAATTTCAGGCCACCCGGCCTATATTTCACGAAGAATTGTGCCAGAAAAATAGGCATTTATCTTCCCCGGCTCCGTCCTGTTGTCTTCACAAGGTAGCAATGCCTCACCACGAAGCCTGCTGGGTGCAAACTCCGTTTTCCCATAAAGCCAGCTGATTAATGGCTGTGACAGCCCCGTAATTCTCTCCTTTTCCATAGAAAAGCGATTTGATTGTCAGGCAATGTTTCACTTTATTTTTCAGCCGAAAGAAAAATTGCAGGGGGGAAACTTCGGAAGGCCCACCCACCTAAGTGAGTGGCAGAACCCAAAGGAAAACAAACGGAAAGGTATACGCTGGACAAATCATGGCTGAGCCCCTGATATTTATCCATTTTTTTCATATATATATATATATATATATATTAATCTGTCTTTTATTGCTTTTGAAGTAACTCAAGGCAGCCGACGTGGCCTAAATGCTCCTCTGTCCCTCTCAAATCACAACCCCGTTGAGGTGAGTTGGGCTAAAAGAAAGAGACTTGGCCAAAGTCCCCACCTTGGCTTTCGTGGGGAAGGCAGGACTAGAACTCACAACTCCCAGTGATTGGCCCAAAATCACCTAGCTTGCTTACATGGCGAAGGAGGGACCAGAACTCATAGGCTCCTAGTAATTGGCCCAAAGTCACCCAGTTGGCTTTTATGCCTAAGGTGAGACTAAAACTCACGGTCTCCTGGTGATTGACCCAAAGTCACCCAGCTAGCTTTTGTGCCTAAGGCAGGACTAGAACTCACAACTCCCAATGATTGGCCCAAAATCACTTAGCTTGCTTACATGGCGAAGGAGGGACCAGAACTCATAGACTCCTAGTAATTGGCCCAAAGTCACCCAGTTGGCTTTTATGCCTAAGGTGAGACTAAAACTCACAGTCTCCTGGTGATTGGCCCAACTTCACCCAACCAGATTTCAGGTGTAAGGTGGAACTAGAACTCCCAATCTCTTGGTGATTGGCCCAAAGTCACCCAGCTAGCTTTTGTGCCTAAGGCAGAACTAGAACTCACAGTCTCCTAGTGATTGGGCCAGAGTCACCCAGTTGGCTTTCATGCCTAAGGCAGGACTAGAACTCTCAGTCGCCTGGTTTCTAGACCAGGACCTTAACCACTACATCCAACTAGTGTCACGAATCATTTGTTCGAGAATTATTCAATTACTCATCAATCAAGATTCAATTATTCCATGATCGGGAGTGATACAAGGCGGAGTTGAAGGGGCCTCCACTTCTTTCCTACCTCAGGAGCAGGAGAGGGTTGGCCTCTTGGGGATTTGACCCAAACCAGGACCCCCCCCCCCCAAAAAAAATATCCTTTAAATCTGCTGTTGATATAGTTAAAACATGAAAAAAAAATATGTTTAATCTCCTGGATTAAGTCCTTGACTTGACAATTTCCATCGTTAAGCGAGACTGTTGTTAAGTGAGTTTTGCCCCACATCACAGCCTCTCTTGACACCATGGTGGTTAAGTGACCCTCTGCAGTCGTTGAGTGAGTCGCACGGGCGTTAAGTGAATCTGGCTTCCCCGCTGATTTTGCTCGTCGGAAGTTGCAAAAGAGCACCCTGTGACCGTCATAACTGCGAGCCGGTTGCCAACGCTCTGAATTTTGCTCTGCTGACTGCAGGGACGCTGCAATGGACCTAAGTGTGACAACGGTCGTAAGTCTCTTTTCTCCGTGCTGTTGTAACATCGAACGGTCACCAAGTGGACTTCTGTAAGTCGAGGAACACCTGTATTTGTTCTTTGACTGAAAGGTCCCCAAAACTACAGGAAAAACTTTGCAAGATCTTTTCGATCCCCTGTTGGTTTCAGAGGTTAGAACTCTAAATCGTGGTATTTTTCTTCCTCTCCCTTGGGGGGGGGGGGATCCTGAGTGGACCAGCTCGCGTCCGGAAGGTGTGAATTCTGCAACGCTGGAAGTTTTTAAGAAGGGACTGGACAGCCGTTGTCCAGAATGGCATAGGGCTTCCTGCTTGAGCAGGGGGTTGGACTAGAAGACCTCCAAGGCCCCTTCCAATTCTGCTATTCTGTTCTGACCTGTTCTACTCTATCCCTTATTCTACTCTATTCTGCATTCTGTTCTGTTCTGTTCTGTTCTGTTGTATTGTATTGTATTGTATTGTATTGTATTGTATTGTATTGTATTTCATTCCATTCCATTCCATTCCATTCTATTCTATTCTGTTCTATTCTACATTCTATTCCATTTCTATTCTATATTCTACTCTACTCTACTCTACTCTACTCTACTCTGTATTCTATTCTATTCTATTCTATTCTATTCTATTCTATTCTATTCTATTCTATTCTATTCTATTCTATTCTATTCTATTCTACTCTACTCTACTCTACTCTACCCTACTCTACTCTACTCCACTCAGCATTCTACTCTACTCCTTATTCTATTCTACTATATTCTGCATTCTGTTCTGTTCTGTTCTAATTTTACTCTACTCTACTCTATTCCTTCTTCTCTTCTCTTCTCTTCTCTTCTCTTCTCTTCTCTTCTCTTCTCTTCTCTTCTCTTCTCTTCTCTTCACTTCACTTCACTTCACTTCACTTCACTCTACTCTACTCTACTCTACTCTACTCTACTCTACTCTACTCTACTCTACTCCACTTCAGCATTCTACTTCTACTCCTTATTCTATTCTACTATAATCTGCATTCTGTTCTGTTCTGTTCTGTTCTAATTTTACTCTACTCTACTCTACTCTACTCTACTCTTCTCTTCTCTTCTCTTCTCTTCTCTTCTCTTCTCTTCTCTTCACTTCACTTCACTTCACTCTACTCTACTCTACTCTACTCCACTCCACTCTACTCTACTCTACTCTACTCTACTCTAATCAGCATTCTACTCTACTCTACTCCTTATTCTATTCTACTCTATTCTGTGTTCTGTTCTGTTCTGTTCTGTTCTATTCTATTCCCTATTCTGTTGTATTCTATTCTACTCTAACCTGCATTCTGTTCTGTTCTGTTCTGTTCTATTCTACCGTCACTCCTTTACTGGTTCTTCATAACTTGCTAAAAAAGAGCCCGCTTGTTTTCTTAGCCATGGGGGATGGTAGTTGAGCCCCTTGGAGAGTTTAGGGGTCTTCTTTGGGTCCGCCCCCATTTGATTCTATCCTCTCTTCTTTAATGGGCTGGCGTTTGCATTAATGGGTGGGAAAATGAAAACCTACTTTTGCATGAAAATAAGACGAAAGAACATAACGCAGCATTAAAGAGCACAGCTCAAGCATTATAATCCCATAATTTGCAGAAGGGCTATTAAAGTTTATTTAGATTTTTAATTGCCTTCTCCCCAAAGACCGGGCGGAAGAGTAGGAAACACCATTCAAAAGCCATAAGAAAGCACTTTGAAGATACAGTACATTATTTTAAAATATGAACTGCTTTCCATTTCCCTTTTTTGTGTGTGTGTGTGTGTGTGTGCGGTAGGCCTGCTTCTCATTATGCTGTGTCTTCACACTCCTCCTCTCCCTGCCTTGGAAAATGCAGTCTAGAAGATCCAGGTAGTCCTCACTGCAACTGACTTACAACCAGTCCTCACACTTACACACATGAGGGTGGAGGTTGGTTCTACGAGCTGGTGGGTGGGTTTTTCTGAACGTTTCATTAGCAGCAGTGGTGGAATTCAATTTTTTTTTTAACTACGGGTTCTCTGGGCGTGGCTTGGTGGGCGTGGCAGGGGAAGGATATACTGCCAAATCGCCCTTCCCTCCCCATCCCACTAACCTGCTTTCCAGCTCCGTTCTCCTGTGCAGGGCAACCAAAGGAGACCCAGCCGATCAGCTGTGGGCGTGGCTTGGTGAGAGTGGTGTTTTGTGGGCGTGGCTTGGTGGCTTGGTGGGCGTGGTTTGTTGGTGTGGCAGGGGAAGGACACAGTAAAATTCCTATTCTCTCCCCACCCCACTAACCTGCTTTCCAGCTCCGTTCTCCTGTGCAGGGCAACCAAAGGGAATGTCAATGTCGGTTTTCTTCCGCTCATAAGAGCTTCGTGTGGTCAGTTGGTCAGGTGAGGGTGTTGTCGTGGATTAGGTGATGGGGGGTGTCACATCAGGGGCGGGTTTTGTGGTGAGTCTTGTGAGGGGGTCAGGTGAGGGTCTCGTAATGGTCGTGATGGGTTTTGTGAGGGGTTTTGTGAGAGGTCAGATGTGGGTCACATCAGGTAAGATTTTTGTGATGGGGAGGTCATGTCAGGTGAGGGACTTGTGTGCGTTCAGGTGATGGGTCAGGTGTGGATCATGTCAGGTGAGGGTTATGTAGTCATCTTGTGGTGGGTCAGATGTGGGTCATGTCAGGTAAGTGTCGTCTGATGGTTGTGATGGGTTTTGTGAGGGGTCAGATGTGGGTCACATCAAGTAAGAGTTTTGTGCTGGGGAGGTCATGTCAGGTGAGGGACTTGTGTGTGTTCAGGTGATGGGTCAGGTGTGGATCATGTCAGGTGAGGGTTTTGTAGTCATCTTGTGGCGGGTCAGATGTGGGTCATGTCAGGTAAGTGTCGTCTGATGGTTGTGATGGGTTTTGTGAGGGGTCAGATGTGGGTCACATCAGGTAAGAGTTTTGTGATGGGAGGTCATGTCAGGTGAGGGACTTGTGTGTGTTCAGGTGATGGGTCAGGTGTGGATCATGTCAGGTGAGGGTTTTGTAGTCATCTTGTGGCGGGTCAGATGTGGGTCATGTCAGGTAAGTGTCGTCTGATGGTTGTGATGGGTTTTTGTGAGGGGTCAGATGTGGGTCACATCAGGTAAGAGTTTTGTGATGGGGAGGTCATGTCAGGTGAGGGACTTGTGTGTGTTCAGGTGATGGGTCAGGTGTGGATCATGTCAGGTGAGGGTTTCGTAGTCATCTTGTGGTGGGTCAGATGTGGGTCATGTCATGGTTGTGATGGGTTGTGATGGGTTTTGTGAGGGGTCAGACGTGGGTCACATCAGGTAAGATTTTTGGATTGGGAGATCATGTCAGGTGAGGGCGTTGTGATGGGTTTTGTCATGGGTCAGGTGTGGGTCACGTCAAGTCAAGGTCTTATAAGGCGTCAGGTGTGGATCACATCAGGTGAGGGTCCTTGGGAGGCGGAGTGCAGGTTGGGGTGGCGGATTCATGGGTTGGTTGAGGCTCAGCGCCATCGCTGGTTGGCTGTGGGGTTGATCTGAATTCTTTGGGTTTCTCAGGCTGCTTGTCGGTCGATGTGTCTGTGGGTGGAATGGCTTGGGAAGCACCATCCTACACCCAGGTTACAGATTGGGATGACCCAAAGGGGCGTGGCACAAAAGCAACAAAGTCACAAAAGTAGGTCAAGTCCCTTTAATTCCTCCAACTTGGCCTCCAATGTCCAGTTATCCTCAGCTGGAGAAAAAACCTCTCCCAAGAACAGTTTTTAAAGGGAAGAAATTCAATCCGAACCGAAAGTACATCTAAATTATAAATAAAAACCAACACAAACCACGCTACAGCAATTAACGAGACAGGGCAGGACAAGGAATTGCAGGCTTCAAAAGATAACGAAACACACACAGTTGGGAGGAGGCCAGAACCCAGATAAGACTTGACAAACCCAAATAATTCCCACTTTGCTTCCAGCAAGGAGCTGTGCACAAACGCCCTTCTTATATCCTGTTTTCCCGGCTGCAGGTAATGAAGGGAATCAGGGCCGTTTTCTCCCCCGTGACCCACGTTGCTCCCTTCTCTGTTCATCCCTGCGTGCCCTAGGATGAAGAGTGGGTGGCCCTGGGTCTTCCTCTGTATGTCCAGCCGGACTTTGCCCTTCCCCAGTTTCCTCCACAGCCACCGGAGCCACACTTCCACTTCCTGTCAGCTGCTCGATCTCCCCCTCGGAATCAGATTCCGACGGGGGCATGATACAAATATACGCCACTATCGCAAACTTACAACCCTTGTAACATCTCTGATCAAAATTCAGATGCTTAGCAACCGGTGGGGGAGTGTTTTACGACACCTGCAGCACCTTTTTATTCCCCCAAGTAAAATCCATGCGGGGGCGGGTGGGAATGCCATATTTCATTAGCCACTACAGATTCACTTAGCAACTTCAATGATTCACTTAACGACCCTGCCAGAAAGGTTGTAAGATTGGACACCGCTCTCTTATCCATCTCCTTGCTTAGCAGTGGAAATCCTGACCCCCACTTGTGACCGTGATGAGTAATAAATCACAAGCAATAAATCCGATGAACTGGAATTTATAACGCATTTTTCATGCATTTCTTTTTTTTTTAAAAAAAAGAGCTGCTACTTGGTCAGGCTTTGATGGACAGTTAGCTAGTCCGAGCCGAGTTTCCTCGAATTCATTTCAAGCACGTTTCCTGTGAA
Organism: Pseudonaja textilis; assembly: GCF_049901715.1. NCBI lineage: Eukaryota > Metazoa > Chordata > Lepidosauria > Squamata > Elapidae > Pseudonaja > Pseudonaja textilis. Next base: position 255,789,252 of record NC_141991.1, read on the forward strand.
AAGTGTTCCCCACAGGTAGCTGGTCCATGGATTAAAACTGGAGCCTTCTCAGGTCTGCCAGCAGGAGGTTTCTTTGAAAAAGAAAAGATTTTATGCTCCGCTAAACTCCGATTCAGCAGCTCACACAGAACGAAAACAGAAGCCCCAATAAAACCACTTTAAACCAAATTATCTTTACCCCTGATGGATTAGGATTCTGTGCTCAGATAAACCTACATCCTACACGCGCACAAAATACAGATAACAAAAAATAAAACCAGATCCATTTTAGACTGAATTTTTTTTTTGCCTATTTAATACATACCATATAACTTTCTCTCTGCGTGTTTCTCCTTCATTCTTTCTCTCTTATTCTCCCATCCTCTCTCTCTCTTTCATTGTCTCTCTGTTATTCTCTCTCTTTCTCTCTCTCTCTTTCATTTTCTCTCATCAGGAGGTCAATCCATCCTCCAAAGCACCTGCAGGCAGGACAAGAAGCAACGGGTGGAAACTCACCAAGGAGAGAAGCAACTTGGAATTAAGGAGGAATTTCCTAACAGGGTGGACAATTGACCAGTGGAACAGCTTGCCACCAGAAGTTCTGGGTGCTCCAACACTGGAGGTTTTTAAGAAGAGACAGGGCAGCTACTTGTCTCAAATTGTAGAGGGTCTCCTGTTTGAGCAGGGGGTTGGACTAGAAGACCTCCAAGGTCCCTTCCAATTCTGTCATTCCATTACTCAGTTAACTAATCAGCGGAACAGCTTGTCTCAGAAGTTGTGGATGCTCCAACACCGAAGGTTTTTAAAGAAGAGACTGGACAACCATTTGTCTGAAATGATATAGGGTCTCCTTCCAGAGCAGGGGGTTGGACTAGATGATCTCCAAGGTCCCTTCCAACTCTGTTATTCCATTACTCTGCTAATGGACCAGTGGAACTGCTTGCCTGAAGAAGTTTGTGGGAGTTCCATCACTGGAGGCTGTCAAGAAGAGATTGGACAGCCATTCCTCTGAAATAGTATAGCGCAGGGGTCCCCAAACTTGGGAACCCTACGACTTGTGGACTTGAAGTCCACAAGTCTTGAAGCTGCCAAGTTTGGAGATGTCTGGTGTAGGGTTTCCTGTTTGAGTAGAGGGCTGGACTAGAAGACCTCCAAGGTCCCGTTCAACTCTGTTATTCTATATTATTCGCTCTGTCTTATCATTTTCTTTCTTTCTTTCTTTCTTTCTTTCTTTCTTTCTTTCTTTCTTTCTTTCTTTCTTTCTTTCTTCCTTTCTTTCTTCCTTCCTTCCTTCCTTCCTTCCTTCTTTCTCTTTCTTTCTTTCTTTCTTTCTTTCTTTCTTTCTTTCTTTCTTTCTTTCTTTCTTTCTTTCTTCCTTCCTTCTCTTTCTTTCTTTCTTTCTTTCTTTCTTTCTTTCTTTCTTTCTTTCTTTCTTTCTTTCTTCCTTCCTTCCTTCCTTCCTTCCTTCCTTCCTTCCTTCTTTCTCTTTCTTTCTTTCTTTCTTTCTTTCTTTCTTTCTTTCTTTCTTTCTTTCTTTCTTTCTTTCTTTCTTTCTCTTTCTTTCTCTCTTTCTCTCTCTCTCTCTCTGCCCCAGCCTAAAAGAAGAGGAATGCTTGCAGCCCTCGCCCACCCAACCCTCCCAAATGGCGCATGCCCTGCCTGTGAAATGACACCCACTCAAGGAGAATTTATTCTGAGCCTTAAGCCCGGCTGCCCTCTGCCAGCACAGAAAGGCTGATAGCATCACTCTGAAAGGCAATTATGCCAGCCGGCTGCCTATAGCTCAGCCAGCCTGCAGCCCGTTGGGCCTCCTTAGCCGCCCTGGGGAACCAGGCCTTGTCAGATATCTCTGATCCCTCCGAACCGTTTGACACATTGCTCCGAAATCCAGCGGTAAGTTTTGCTAGTCCAGGACCCGAGATCTTTTAATGCCCCGGATTTCCTCTGTTGCTTTGATGGACGGCACCTGGCGGCTTGCCGCCCAGGGCAAGGCTGGAAACTCACTGGTGGAGCTGCTCGGATCGTCTCCAGAGGAAGAGGAGAAGCTGTAGAAATTCAGCGCCCACCCACCCTGCTAGAGAATAAAATATTGTGGGGGGATATTAACCAAAAAATAAAAAAAAGGCAGGATAGAATATTTCCCCTAAAGGAGAAATGGGGGAAAAATATTCTTAAAGGAGACAGAAACCGGTCCCAGTGTCCCTGCCCCCAAGTGGAAACGGAGGAGGGCACCTTTTTAGAAATGCAGATTGGGTAATCCATCCTGAAAGGCTGGGTCAGACAGAAACTCCAGATAAGCAACACAGTTAAGCAAGCTAAAGGTCGACAAGATTAGCTCAGACAAACACCCAGGATTTGCATTTTCCCCTTTGCCTGTAGAGCCAGCCATGACCCCTACATGACCCCACAGGAATCCAGAAGAGATATAAAAAAAAACCAAACAAGGGTGAGCTTCAAAAATGTTAGCAAGGGGTTCTCTTCCTGGTTGCTGGGTGGGTGTGGCCATGGTGGGTGTGGCCTAGTTGGCCTCCTGTACCATGACCGGGAGGGGGGGGGATTGCCCTCCCCGGGTTCTGGAGGCTTTCCCTGAGCCTCTGGGAGGGTGAAAATGGCCTCCCCAGATTCCGGAGGCTCTCTGGAAGCTAGAAACGAGCTCATTTCTGGACTTCCTGAACTTCAGGAGGCCCATTTGGCGCCAAATGGCCTTCCGGAGCCTCTGGGAGGCCCGTTTTTCACCCTCCCCAAGCCTCTGTGTGGGCCCTGCACTTACCTGGCATCCAAACAGGCCACAAGAAGACTCCTGGGAGGGGAGGGGAGGGGCCGGTCCAGTCAAGGTTGGGATTTGCCAGTTCACCAAACCAGCCGTAAAACTAGGGGTTCGCCTGAACTGGGGAGAACCCGTAGCAGCCCCACCCCTGGGAGTCGCTGATCCCTACTAACACGACGGAAACCTGAGGGCCTCAGTCAAGAGACGCATTTAGATATTCCGCGTGATCTCAAGTTGTCCTCGCCCTGCTGATGAGAGAATGTTGGTGTGTTCCTTACCCAAAGCTTGAATTGCTACTCAAAACCCTTGAAAAGGCCCGCTCCGATTTATAATTCATTACCCATCCCACCGCTCCCTTCTCTGCAATATGCAAGCTCTGCCTCTCGCCAGCATTATTTTTACTCCATTATTTGATTCGTCCTTTTCATCTTTTACCCTGTGCTTTTCAGCTAAACTAGCTGCCGAAAGGGCTTATAAATAAAAACGCTCGGATATGAAAAATTAAACCACAACTCGGAGGGCAATTAAAATACATTCCTTCCGCCTCCATTTAGAGCTTGTAAGATCTCTCAAGCAGGGATAGTCATTTTTGGCAAGGCGGCTTTCTGAAAGGGGGGGGCGTTAGTGCTTTGGAAAGGGGGTTGTGCGCCCGGATAGCAAGGGCAGTGAGTCACAGGAGATTTAACCGATTAACAGAGTTGGGAGGGACCTTGTAGGTCATCTAGTCCAACCCCCTGCTCAAGCAGGGGAGACCCATCACCATTTCTGAAAGAAGTTTCTCCTTAATTCCAGGTTGCTTCTCTCCTTGGTTAGTTTCCATCCATTGCTTCTTGTCCTGTCCTTCTGGGGTTTTGAAGAATAATTTGAGCCCCTCTTCTTTGTAGGATTAATAGATTAACAGAGTTGGAAGGGACCTCGTAGGTCATCTAGTCCAACCTCCTGCCCAAGCCGGAGACCCTACACCAGGGCTCTTCAAACTGGACAGCTTTAAGACTTGTTGGACTTCAACTCCCAGAATTCCTCCTCCTCCAGTCATGTTAGCTCAGGAATTCTGGGAGTTGAAGTCCACAAGTCTTAAACTTGCCAAGTTTGAAGACCCTTGTCATAAGGCAAGGACTACCTGTATAAGGTATGTTCACCATCTTGAATTGTTTATTTAAAAATAATAATAAAAGGCAGGATAGAAACTAGAGTCTTCTCAGCTTTGGTTCAGGCCATCCTTACAAAAGCTGTTCTCTAGCCCAGGGATCTCCAACCTTGGCAACTTTAAGACTTGTGGACTTCAACTCCCAGAATTCCTCCTCCTCCAGTCTTGTTAGCTCAGGAATTCTGGGAGTTGAAGTCCACAAGTCTTAAACTTGCCAAGTTTGAAGAGCTTTGCCCTACACCGTTTCTGACCGATGGCAGTCCAGTCTCTTCTTGAAAGCCTCCAGGGATGAAGCTCCCACAACTTCCAAGGGCAACTTCTGTTCCATTGACTATAGAATAACAGAATTGGAAGGGACCTTGTAGGTCATCTAGTCCAACCCCCACTGCCCAAGCAGGAAACTCTACACCATTTCTGACAGATGGGAGTCCGGTCTCTTCTTGAAAATCTCAAGCGATGAAGCTCCCACTTCTGAAGGCAACTTCTGTTCCATCAGTTGATTGTCCTCACTGTCATTAAATTCCTCCTTATTTCTAGATTGAATCTCTCCCTGTTTCCATCCCTTATTTCTGTGTGTGGCCTTTGGGTGCTTTAGAAAATCACTTGACCCTCTTCCTCCTCTCTGGGGCAGCCCCTCAAATATTGGAAGACTGCTCTCCTGTCTCCCCTGGTCCTTTTCTTCACTGGACCAGCCAGGCCCAGTTCCTGCAACCGTTTTTCATGTGTTTTAGCCTCCAGTCTCTTCCCTAGACTAGCCATGCCCGGTTCCTGCAATCGTTCATTGTATATTTTAGCCTCCAGTCTCCTCATCATCCTGGTTGCTCTTCTCTGCACTTTTTTCTAGAGTCTCAACATCTATTTAATAGTGTGAGTCACTGATTTTTACAAGTTACCGCAAACAGATTTGACAAGGGCAGCCGGTAAAGCAAACTGAAAGGAAAATTAAACAATAAAAGGAGGGAGAGAAATGGAGCGCAACTCTTCTGTCAGATCCAGCAAGAAGTTTGCGGTTTGTTCTTAACCAGATTTAAACCCGCCAAATTAGTCGAGAAATATCTTCCAACAATAAATATAGTCCTGACCCGATTCTGGAGAGAGCGATAATTACATCTTGTGTTGGGGATAAACATTATAAGAGATGAAACAATGGATTTACAATAGAATAGACATAATTTGGGTGTGGGGGGGGGAAGATCTTCGCGGCGGCGACCAGAATAGATGTGCCAATCTCTTTCTCTCTCTCTCTCCCCATCTTTGCCGGAGAAAAAAGAATGAATAAAAAGGCCATTTACCCACCTCAGTTGAATAAAAATACAATTACCAGCCTGAGCTTAATCTTGGAGTTTGCAGGAAAACTGCGGAAAATCCTCCTCTCTGGCCTGTTTAGGCCGAGGGCGGTGAAAAGACAAGGAAGGACCTGTCCAAAAATCATTTCCTATTGAATGGGGGGGGAAATAGGACATTTAAGCAGGGGTGGGATTCAAAAATTGCAGCAGCTGGTTCGATGCCCGGTTGCTGGGTGGACGTGGCCATGGTGGACGTGGCCTATGGAACTTCCGGAGGGCCGTTTTTTGCCTTCCCGAGGGTCCAGAGGCTTCCTGCGAGGCTCTGGGAGGGTGAAAACAGACTCCCCGGACTCCGGAGGGCCTCCGGAAGCCGGAAATAGGCCCGTTTCTGGACTTCCGGAACTTCGGGTTCATCCATTTTTCACTTTCCCCAGAGTCCAGAGGCTTGCCTTGGGCCTCTGGGAGGGTGAGAACAACCTCCCTCGGGCTCTGGAGGCCGAGCCTGTTTCCGGACTTCTGGACTTCCGGAAGGCCTATTTTTCTCCTTCCCAGAGCCTCCGTGTGGGTCCGGCACTTACCTGCATCCAAAACCGAGACTCCTGGGAGGGGCAGGATGCGGTGGGCGGGGCCAGCCGGTGGGTTCAAATACCAGTTTGGCCAACCGGATGCAAATTGAACGTCCGGTTCATCCGAACTGGTCCACGCCGGCTGAATCCCAAGCCTGCATTTCAGGGGGAAAAGGTTTGTCACCTTCCACTTCAAGCTGAATTCTTTGTCCCCCGGTTCGCCATGAAAAAAACCAATGGCTGGTTCTACTTGTCACGGAAAAACGGGAGAGAAGAGCTGCCCGTGATATCTTGGAGGAGGCTCCTGGGATGCCTTCCTCTTTCTCCGTGGGTGAGGGATTCACCCAGCCTGAAAGGACTCTGTTGGCATCAGATCTGTTACGCCAGGCACCCAAGGCTTCTCCCATCTCAGCAGGGTCTTTCCTAGCCCAACAGGTGAGTGGCAGGTTGTCCTCCAGAGGACAGTGGTCAGTGGAGAAGCAGCAGCCACCATCTCCTTGAAGCCCCCACTCCTCTATGTTGGCAGGTCTTCCTCTTCCTCTCCCTCCCAGCCTCCTCTTCCTCCTTCACCTCCTCCTCCTCCTCCTCCTCCTCCTCCTCCCTTTCCCCTCTCCCTCCTAACCTTTTCCTCCATTTCCTCCTCCTCTTCCTCTCCCCCTTCCCCTCTCCCTCCCAGCCTCCTTTTCTTCTTCCTTACAATTCTTCTCCTATCCCTTCCAAACTCCTCTTCCTTCTCCTTTCCCCTCTACACTCCCTCTCCTCCTCCTCCTCTTCCTCCCTCTCTCCCTCCCAGCCTCCTCTTCCTCCTCCTCCTCCTCCTCCTCCTCCTCCTCCTCTTCCTTTCTCCCTCCCAGGTTTTTCCTCCATTTCTTCCTCCTCCTCTTCCTCTCCCTCCTCCCCTCTTCCTCCCAGCCTCCTTTCCTTACAATTCTTCTCCTATCCCTTCCAAACTCCTCTTCCTCCTCCTTTCCCCTCTACACTCCCTGTCAGCCTCCTCCTCCTCCTCCTCCTCCTCCTCCTCCTCCTCCTCCTCCTCCTCCTCCTCCCTCTCTCCCTCCCAGCCTCCTCTTCCTCCTCCTTTCCCCCTGGTCTTTCCACCTCAACTCCTCTCCCTTCCTCTCCCTCTCCCCCTTCTGATCATGCCAATATCGGAGTAGGTTTAGAAGGCAAGCCCTGATATTAGACTACTGAATGGGTGCCGGGAAGGACAAACCGTGTCAGCTGCGTCTGCTCCCTGCGTTACTTAGTCTGGCCGTCATTGGAAAGAAGCCGCTCGGTTGTTCGTCTCCTTGGTTGCTTTTCTACGTAGTGCAAGTTACAGGAACTATTTGCCCTTGTTTGAGATTCAGACAACACAAACACCATCACCAACAGCCTGTCTCTGTTTTGAAGAGGAAGGGGACGCGGGGCAAGAAAAACGTCCTGCAGCCAAGAAGGCTCCACACCCATTTGCACCACTCAGGTGACCCTACAGATAAACCTCCCAAGTGGCCTCAAGGATCCTCTAAATAAGGATGCAAATGACCAGCTGCCTGCAAGGAGCATAAAATCCTTCCCCACCGTCCAGCCAGAGCTGAAGAAGCTTCTTGGATGAGAAGTGAAATCTCTTCAAACAAAAACCAGAAATTCCAGTTGCCGCTTGGAAAAAGAAAGGAAGCAGTTTTGGGACTGTGAAGCGGTACATGAGTTTAAGTGCTGTTGCTATTTTCCCTCCCTCCCTCCTTCTCCCACTCTCTCGCTCCCTCCCTCCCACTTCCTTCCTTCCATTTTACCTTCTTCCCTTCCTCCCTACTCTCCTTCCTTCCTTCCTTCCTTCCTTCCTTCCTTCCTTCCTTCCTTCCTTCCTTCCTTCCTTCCTTCCTTCCTTCCTTCTTTTCTTCCTTCCTCCCTCCCACTTCCTTCCTTCCTTCCTTTTACCTTCTTCCCTTCCTCCCTACTCTCCTTCCTTCCTTCCTTTCTTCCTTCCTTCCTTCCTCCCTCCCACTTCCTCCCTTCCATTTTACCTTCTTCCCTTCCTCCCTACTCTCCTTCCTTCCTTCCTTCCTTCCTTCCTTCCTTCCATCCTTCCTTCCTTCCATCCTTCGTTCCTCCCTCCCTCCCTCCCACTTCCTCCCTTCCATTTTACCTTCTTCCCTTCCTCCCTACTCTCCTTCCTTCCTTCCATCCTTCCTCCCTCCCTCCCTCCCTCCCTCCCACTTCCTCCCTTCCATTTTACCTTCTTCCCTTCCTTCCTACTCTCCTTCCTTCCTTCCTTCCCTCCTTCCTTCCTTCCTTCTTCCCTTCCTTCTTTACTTCCTCCCTACTCTCCTTCCTTCCTTCCTTCCTTTCTCCCTCCCTCCCTCCCTCCCTTCCTTCCTTCCTTCCCAGTGATTAGAATGCAGCATTTGCAGGCTAACTCTGACCACTGCCATGAGTTCGATCTTGACCAGCTCAAGATTGACTCAGCCTTTCCGTCCTTCCGAGGTAAAATAAAATGAGGACCCTGGTTGTTGGGGGCCAGAGGCCGACTCTGTAAACCACTTAGAGAGGGTTTGTAAAGAGAACTGAAGAAGCTTCTTGGATGAGAAGCGAAACATCTTCAAAGGAAAACCGGAAACTCCAGTTGCCTCTTGAAAACAGAAAACAAAAAAAAACACCTTTGGGACAATTGCTACGAGAAGAATCTGCAGAAGAATCATCAACAAGGTGAGATGACAGCTGGGACCCCGCGCTTAAAACCTGCCTCCCTGTTTTTTGTTTTGTTTTCAAAACAAGTATCACCTATGCAACCTATGCCAAAAAAAAAAGAGGAAGAGGATTTGATCTCGTAGTTGGGGATGCCATCTCGGTTTCGTGCCCCCTCCTTGCAAATAAATAAATAAATAAATAATCTCTACCAGTGTTCACCCCATGGAGGGAGAAATTTCCCAATTTCTCCCTCCACGGAAGTCTCAGAATGAAAGGAACGAAATCGTAGCCCTGCTGAGATTAAGCGACCTCTTTTATTTCTTTGCTCTTCTGGTTATACAGAAATCCTTTCCCCTAAATATGCCAGGGATAAAAGGCCCTGGCAGAGCTCTTGCGAGAGACCCACTTCTCCTGAGAGCGATAGCTACCTGTATCTGGCATCACACCTGCCAACTCGCTGGCATGGATAACAAGGCAATTATTTCCTGTCCTTTCTTCTGGAGCGTCACCAATAAAGGACAGCAATTTTCAAGGCACCTGCATTATACAACAGGGAGTCTAAAAAATGCGCTGCCTGCCACTTTGGCTCCCTTCGGGGGGAGTGGAAGATGGGAAATGAAAGGGAAAGGGGATATGTGCTTTGCAAACATTAGAATTAATCAAAGAAGAAACAATGAGGGGCTGAAGGAGAGAAGAGAACCACCTCCAGAGGCAGCTTCTCCCCAGGAGCCCTGCTGAAGAATAGAAGAATAGAGGATAGAAGAATAGAGAAGGATAGAATGCTAGAATAACAGAAAGAGAGAAGGAGAGAGAAGGATAGGGAAGGATAGGAGGACAGAAGGATAGGATAGAGAAGAATAGAGAAGGATAGAAGGATAGTATGACAGAAGGATAGAAGGGCAGAGAAGGATACGAAGGATAGTATGACAGAAGGATAGAAAGGTAGAGAAAGATAAAATGATAGAAGGATAGAAGGATAAAGAAGGATAGCCTGAAAGAATGACAGAAGGATAGAAAGGTAGAGAAAGACGAAGAAGGATAGAATGATAAAGAAGGATAGAATGATAGAGGATGGACAGAAGGAAATGGCAGAAGGATAGAAGGATGGAGAAGGATGGAATGATAGAAGGATAGAATGATAAAAAAGGATAGCCTGATAGAATGACCGAATGATAGAAAGGTAGAGAAAGATGAAGAAGGATAGAATGACAGAAGGATAGAATGATAGAGGATGGACAGAAGGAAATGGCAGAAGGATAGAAGGATGGAGAAGGATGGAATGATAGAGGACAGAAGGATAGATGTGTACAAGGCTATAGAAGGATGAAACGACATAGAAGGATATAGAAAGGTACAATGATAGAATCATAGAATGGTAGAACCATGGAATCAAAGGGCTTGAAGGCATCTTGGAGGTCTTCTCTTTCGATCCGCTGACTTAATAACTGTTTTCCAGAACTTGAGGGGCGGTCACAGAGAAGAAGGGATTCACTTATTGTCTAAGGCACGTGAGGGAAGAACGAAAAGTCAAGGGTAGAAGCTTATCAAAGAGAGATCCCTCTCCTCCCTCCCTCCCTCCCGTCCTTCCTAACCCCTTCCCTCTTTCCTTTCCCCCTTCCCTCCCGTCCTCCCTTTCCTCTCTCCTTCTCTGTCCTTTCCCTCCCTCCCTCCCTCCCTCCCTCCCCCCACAGGCCCTCCTCAGTTTGAGCCCTTCCAGGCGTCCTCCAGCATGTCAACCCTAGCAAAATATTCTCGGCAACCGATTGTTGAGAAGAGAAACGGACGCGCGGACTTGACAAACTCCACACGTGTCCAGGGAGAAGGAAGGCTCTCCCGCCTCCTCCCGCCGGCCACCAGCTGTCTCCTTCACCGGTGCCAACTTCCAAAGGGCAGGCGGCGTCTCTCAGCATCTATTCCACGGGTGCCAACAGCTGGTACGAAACGTGGCATCCCAGGCTTGTAAACACGGCCGCCTCCTGTCATTAAACAAAGGCTGAGTGAAGCCAATCCGGACAGTCACTCAAGGGCATCCGCGGGTGGTGCTTAAAAAAACATGGCAGCCACCACAATCGGGCACCCACCAGCTCTTTGCGTGTGCGTGAGATGCACCGTCCTGGTCCCCACCTGTATTTTGACCACCTGTCGATTAATTCTTTTCCTTCTTAGGAAATTCCTTCTTGTTTCCAGGCTGAAGATCCCTCTGAGCAGCTCAGCCACGGTTTGTGCTGGACATCCTTCCATCCAGTCCCAAGTCCCAGCAGGCTGAAGTGAGGAGGCCCCTGGAAGTCCTCAAGAAGAGGTTGGAGAACCCTTTGTCTGAAGGGGTGTAGGGTTTCCTGCCTAAGCAGGGGGTTGGACTAGAAGACCTCCAAGGTCCCTTCCAACTCTGTTACTCTGTTGATCGATCCGTGGAACCACTCGCCACCAGAAGTTGTGATTGCGTTAACAGGAGAAGTTTGGAAGAAAAGATTGACAACCATCTTCTGGAACGGAGGGGTGTTTTCTATTTCAGCATGGGGTTGGACTAGAAGACCTCCAAGGTCCCTTCCAACTCTGTTACTCTGTTAATTAACCACTGGAATGACTTGCCATCGGAAGTCCTGGGTGCTCCATCATTGGAGGTTTTTAAGAAGAGATTGGACACCCATTTGTCTGGAATGGGATAGGGTCTACTGCTTGAGCAAGAGGTTTGACTAGAAGACCTCTAAGGACCCTCCCAACTCTGCTATTCTATTCCATTCCTGTTGAACTAGGGGTCTCCAGAATAAGGCCTCCCAAAGAGGGGAGTGAATAGGGGGTCCCTGTGTTGCCATTCACCTGGAAACGTCCTGTTGATGGGGGGAGACCTTTGAAGGGAGGGTGATACCTGTGATACCTGCTGACAAAGAGTTGGGAGTTGATGGAAGCGAGAGATTACTGACAAACAGAGGAAGAAGAATTATAGCCGCATACCTCTATGGACATCTACAGTACATGCAGGAGTGTGATTCAACTGCTACAACAACCAGTTTGGTGTGTGTGTGTGCTTTGTGCGTGCATGCATGCTTTGCATGCACACCAAATGCACGCTCTGTGTGCATGCTCCACGGTTAAAAAAGTGAATACTTACCTTCAACTGCAGCTGAATAAAACAACTGAGATGCAGCAAACTGCTAACCAAAAGACTATCTAACAAAATCTAACAAAATGAAATTCAATGGAGAGAAAAGTAAAGTCCTGCACTTAGGCAAGAAAGACCAAACGGACACATATAGACTGGGTGAAACAAGGCTCAATAGCAGGAACTGGGAGGGGGATCTTGGGGTCTTAGTGGACAACCAGCTAAATAGGAGCCAGCAGCGAGTGTGCAGCAGCAGCCAAAAAAGCCAATCCAATCCTAAATTGCATTAACACAGGGATACAATTGAGATCAAGGGAGATACTAAGACCACTCTATAAAGCCTTAGTAAGACCACACCTAGAGTTCTGCATGCAGTTTTGGTCACCACGCTATAACAAAGAGGTTGAGACTCTAGAAAGAGGGCAGAGAAGAGCAACCAGGATGATGAGGGGACTGGAGGCTAAAACATACGATGAACAGTTGCAGGAACTGGGCCTGGCTAGTCTAGGGAAGAGAAGGACCAGGGGAGACAGGAGAGCATCTTCCAATATTTGAGGGGCTGCCCCAGAGAGGAGGAAGGGGGTCAAGCTATTCTCCAAAGCACCTTTGAAGGCCAGACAAGGAATAACGGATGGAAACTGACCAAGGAGAGATTTATCCTGGAAATAAGGAGACATTTTCTGACAGGGAGATCCATCAACCCTTGGAACAGAAGTTGCCTTCGGAAGTTATGAGAGCTTCATCACTGGAAGCTTCCAAGGAGAGTCTGAGCTGCCATCTGTCAGAAATGGTGTAGGGTCTCCTGCTTGGGCATGGGGGTGGGGGGTTGGACTAGATGACCTACAAGGTCCCTTCCAGCTCTGATTATCTGTGAACATAAAGCACAGGAAACAGCAGGGAAGGCTAGGTGAACCCACATGCTAGTCGGAGCGAACTAATTTGGAGCCAGTTGATTGTTGGAACAAGGGGTTCACCTGAACCAAACTGGGAGAATCCCACCCCTGAGTACATGGTAGCCACATTAGGAGCGTTGAGTGCCATCTGCAAACAGGGGTTCATGGACTCGAGTAGCCGCAGGCAGTTGTGTCCATAGGAGGTTGTCCAAAAAGTCAAAATGGCGGCCTTGGATCAATCGATCAATCAGAATAGGGCTGGAAGGGACCTTGGAGGTCTTCTAGTCCAGCCTCCCTGTTCACACAGAAGACCCTTTACCAGTTTCTCTTTACCAATGATCTCTTCTTAAAAGCCTCCAGTGATGGAGCAGCCACAACTTCTGGTGGCCAGCTGTTCCAGTGGTTAATTGTCCTCACTGTCAAGAAATTTTCTCCTCAATGCCAGGTTGCTTCTCTCCTTAATTGTTTTTCCATCCGTTGCTTCTTGTCCTGCCTTCGGGGGCTTTGGGGAATAATTTGACCCCACCTCCTCTTCTTTGGGGCAGCCCCTCAAATACTGGAATACTGCCCAGAACCCCCCTCAAGTCTCTCTTTTCTCTAGACTAGCCAAACCCAAATCCTCCAACCGTTCTTCATATGTTTTAGTCTCCAGGCCTTTGATCATCTTAGCTGCTCTTCTCTGAACTTTTTCCAAAGTCTCGACATTCTTTTTTGCAATTTGATGATTGGTCGCAGTATTCCAGGTGTGGCCTTACTAATTTTATAAAGCAGAACTAATTCTTCACCTGATTGTGTTTCTATGCCTCTGTTTATACAATGCAGGATCCTATCAGCTTTTTAACTGCTATATTTATTTATAATAATATAACTCTCTCATCAAACGCCCTTCTTTTAAACCTCTGGGGGCACCTAAAATTGGAGTTTCGGTTGCACAGAAGCTGCCCGATCTGGAGATATTTTGACCCCAATCTGGAGATATTTTGACCCCCTTCCATGGATGCCCCAAGTGGAAGGAAGAAAATACTACCCAACCCAACCAAGCTTTGGTGTCTCTCTTCCCTTTTATTTTACTTTATTTTCTGCAAGTAGATCGCGGCGTGTATTTGAAATGAAAACTCCAGCTAATGTACAATTTAAAATCCAATATAATGAAACTGCAACGCACAAGACAATTATCGGGAAATGAAGCCCTGGACGATCATAGGAGGCCTCTGGAGAAGGAGGGAACTGCAGCTTTTTGGGTACACAAGGAGAGGGGGAGAAGGAACCGAGCTAATTTATGCAAATTCAAGTCTGGTGGGGTCCAACGAATGCTGAGCACCCCAAAGTCCTGAGCAGAGAACAACTGGAGGAAAGCCAGTGATGTCTTCATCTGCAGAACTGGGACCTCTTGATGGCTGTCCTGAGAAAGTTCTCCAAGAGCCGGTTTGGGGAGAACTTGACAAAGCAGGCTACCATTAAGAGAAGCCAGGGGTGGGCTTGTCACCAATGAATCAAGTCAGAGTAACCTTGGTTGTTGTTAGTTTCGAAGTCATGTCCCACCCATCACGCCCCCATGGACAACGTTCCTCCAGGTCTTCCTGTCCTCTACCGTCTTCTGGAGTCCATGGAAGCTTTAAGGCTCCGGCTCCAGTGAGTCCATCCAGCCACGTCCTTCTCTTTTTCTTTTACTCTTAATCTTTCCCAGTATTAGGATCTTCTCCAGGGAGTCCTTCCTTCCAGAGGTGGGATTCAGCCGGTTCTGACCAGTTCTGGAAAACCAGTAGCGGAAATTTGGAGTAGTTTGGAGAACCGGCCAATCCCACCTCTGACTGGTCCCGCCAACCTCAGCTCTTCTCCGCCTCCCATCGAGTCTCAGCGGATTGTCTGGGTCTCCTTTGGTTGCCCTGCACAGGAGAAGGGAGCTGGAAAGCAGGTTAGTGGGGTGGGAAGGGGAGGGGGATTTTGCAGTATCCTTCCCCACCCATGCCCACCAAGCCATGCCCACAGAACTGGTAGTAAAAAAAACAATCGAATCCCACCACTGCATCCTTCTCATGAGGTGGCCAAAGTCTTTGAGCTTCATCTTCAAGATCTGGCCTCCTAAAGAGCAGTCAGGGTGGATCTCCTCTAGGACTGGCCGCTTGGATCGCCTTGCAGTCCAAGGGACTCACAAGAGTCTCCTCCTCCAGCCCCAGAGTTCAAAGGCCTCCATTCTTTGGCGCTCAGCCTTCCTTGTGGTCCGACTTTCACAGCCACGCGTTGCAAGTGGGAAGACCATAGTAACCATAGTAACCTTATTTTCCTCTTCTTTTTCGTGTGGGGGAGAGTTGCTAGCTTAGGGGATGAGGAAAACCTGGAAAGAGAGCATGGCTCAGGAAAGCCTTGGAGACCATCCTTCATAGTCATCTTCTCCTCCATAAAGTGGTAAGATATGCAGAAGGTGACATTGTTAGCAAAATCGTGGGCAAAAAAAAGGATTAGTACCACTTTATAAAGCCTTAGTAAGGCCACACCTGGAATACCGCATCCAGTTTTGGACACTGCATTACAAAAAAGAGGTTGAGACTCTAGAAAGAGTGCAGAGAAGAGCAACCAAGAGGATTAGACATAAGACATAAGACATAAGAATTTATTTGTCATTACACTCGCAAGCGGGTGCAACGAAATGAGGTGCTCTTCCACAAGTAAAACTGGACAACACCATTGAAAGAAAAATAAAATTAAACATAACAGACCATACAATAATCTCTATACAAAAATTAGGGGACCGGAGGCTAAAACAATGTGAAGAACGGTTGCAGGATTTGGGTTTGGCTGGTCTAATGGAGAGAAGGATTAGCGGGGTGACACGATAGCAGTTTTCCAATTTTTGAAGGGCTGCCCCAAAGAAGACAGAGCCAACCTATTCTCCAAAGCCCCGGAAGGCGAGACAATAAGCAACAGGTGGAGATTAATCAAGGAGAGAAACAATCTAGAATTAAGAAGAAATTTCTTGACATTGAGATCAATCAATCAGTGGAACAGCTTGACCCCAGAAGTTGTGGGTTCTCCATCACTGGAGGTTTTTAAGAAGAGACTGGACAGCCATTTGTCTGAAATGGGATAGGGTCTCCAACCTGAGGAAGGGGGTTGGACTAGAAGACCTCCAAGGTCCTTTCCAACTCTGTTATTGTGTTAAAACTCACAAATGGCTGAATAACTAATTCAGACGAAGACGTTCCCTTTGGACAGGTCCATTTTTACTTCTTTGCCGACCCATTTCCTGGAATGGAATCTACTTTTCTGCCAAGAGCCAACATTATCCTGAGCCGTCTTGTCCACCGTGTCTCCAAGAACCCTCTGGAAGCTTTGCTTCCTTGGATCTTTTCCAAGTCCTTGTTCCAAGGAACTGCTCCAATTGACCGGGAAGTGAAGATAGCACAGAGCCCATGGGTGTGGAATTACAAGCTTTCCCTTAAAATGAGACCACCCTGCTCCAAGTTGCATGGAGCGAAGTATCGTCAGTGTCTCAAGTACAAGGGTGTTCCATTTGGCCACCTACCAGACACGTAGAGCTTCTTGCAGAAGGTCAAACTCTGCTGAAATCTGGGCAAGAGACTTATACGAATTCTCATAGTTAACATCCTCATGAATTCCTTCTTAATTATCTGTATGCACCAGGAAGCCCAGAGGGCACCAAGCACATTTTTAGAAATCAGAATCATAATTATCCAAGAAAGCTCCTTGAAGAACCAGTGGCAAGGTGAGCAGGTTCTTTTTCCATCCTTTGCAAAATGCTGGGAGGGCTTTTGAACAAGATCCAACTAGGCTGGGGAAAAGGGGAGAGGGAAGGCTCCTCCTCCTGAATGAAGCTCCACCCCTAATTAACAGGGACACAACAGAATAACAGAGCTGGAAGGGAACTTGGAGGTCTTCTAGTCCAACCCCCTGCTTGAGGAGGAAACCCAGTGTCAGCCTTCAAGACTCCCGTGATGACCCAGGGCGGGATACAAAACAAACGCAGTCACAGAAAACAGGTGAAGCCCCTTTTATTCCTTCACTTTGCTTCCAAGCTCTGAATATCTTTGACGGAAGACAAAAAAACCTCCTACACAGTTACAAGAAGAAGGAAAAAAGCAACACAAACCAGGCAAGATGAGGGCTGGAGGACGTCCACAGATAACACACACTGGGAAGGACGCCAAACGCAAGAGAGGAACAATAAACTAGAGATATTTCCACGCTTTGTTTCCAGCGCTCGCCTGTACGCATGTCCATCCTCTTATTCAGTTGTCACAGCTGCAGCCCATGAAGAGGATCAAGGCCCTCTCCTCTCCCCGTAGTCCAGTCTCTCCTTTATCCTCTCTTCCCTGCATGACCTAGGATGGAAAGGGAATGGGCCTGGGTCCTCCCCTGACTGCCCAGCTGGCCTCTGCCCTTCCCCAGCCTCCTCCACCACCTCTGGAGCCACACTCCCGCTCCCTGTTGGCTGTTCCTCCTCTTCCTCGGAGTCAGTCTCCACCAGGGGCATGACAACTCCTTTCCTTTCTCTCACAACTTTCGGCTGCCATAGTAACGGGGGGAGGGTGAAATAATTGGGCTTTGTGGCGGTGGGAAGTGTGCTGGAGGCTTTAGAGAATGAACTGTACAACTTGGGGAAAACTTTATGGCTTATGCTTACTTGCTTGCTTACTGCGCAACTGCAAGTCTTTATCAAACCAGGCCAAGGTCAACGGCCGGATGTCTACATCCTCACCTGAAGATGCCCCACAGGATATTATACACATTTTCGATTGGATGGACCATTTGAACTCTGGTGGGTGGGAACGTTGCCATCACTTTGCGTATGTCCTTTTCGCACATAAATCCTCAGACCTAGAATCCTTTCGATGCTATCGCTTGATTTCCAGTAAAACTTTATTTTCTCCATAACAACGGAGTCTAAGGGTGTCTTTCTTGGATTTTGAATGGAGCACCATCGGACATTATTCTAGATAATTTAGGTGACACCCAGTACCATTTCAGACAAATGTTTGTCCGATCTTTTCTTTAAAAAAACTTCCAGCATTCACAACTTCTGGAGACAAGTTCTGGTCTCCAGAACTTGTTGATTGTTCTCACTGGCAGGATGTTCTCCTTAATTCTAGGTTGGTTCTCCTACATTAGTTTCTATCCATTGCTTCTTGTCCTGCCTTCAGGTGCTTTGGAGAATAGGTTGACCCTCCCTCTTCTTTGGGGCAGCCCCTCAAATACTGGAAGACTGCTACCATGTCACCCCAGACTTTCTTTTCATTAAAATAGACATACCCAGTTCCACAACTGTTCTTCGTATATTTTAGCCTCTGGCCCCTAATCATCTTAGTTGCTCTTCTCTGCACTTTTCTCTGTGACCCATGATATATATATATATATTTTGATGTGTAATATGTAGCAGATATCTAGTACACCTGTTTGTAATCAACTCTGATAAGAACCATTGTTTCGACACACCACTGATTCATTCGTGCATTGCAATATTTAACGGACGGGTTTACTCGGTCACCCGCCCTGCTATCAAGAGTGACTCTGGCTGGCTTACAATGCAATAAAATACAAAAATAAAAAACGTTGCAAACCTAGAAACAGCACGAATGGCAGGAATTAAATAGAGAAGAAGAGAAAAAGCTCAACCGAACAGGCGCCAGTTCAGTAAGTCAGAAGTTCCACCCAGAGACGAAGAATCTATTACCGTTGCAGTTTTTCAAATTATTTCTGGCTAATAAAGCAATCCAGTTGATCCGCAAATTTCCCAGACCCCTTTTTCTCTGTTTGTATTTGTATTTGGTTGTAATTTCCAAAGGGGATATTACAGCCTGAACATGTAAAAACCAGCTGTGGCCTTCAGCTACGCGGATACCATAACATCACTCTGTTTATGCCGAGGGATTTTTTTTTCCTGTTGCTTCCTGCTCTTCCCACTCTGCAGCCCTAAGTAAGCATTTCATAGATAATTAATGCTAAAAGGCATACTCCAAAAGGAAAGAGGAGGAGCTATAAAATTTAACAAATGGGCAGCTCACAGAAACTGGAAATCAGGCTTCTGATAATGCTAACGGGGACGCAGCAAATCTTTGCAACCTTCAAAGGGTTAGTCTTTGAGATGCTCTAAAAAAAACCCGTTAGCTTCCCTTGCTGGCATCTTCTCCAAACTTTCCCTGGGCAATTAGGGTTTTCATAATAGGGCAACGTCAGCAGGCTCTTGTTCCTGCAAAGTCCGTGCTTGGCGCTGTCTGCCTCGCAGAAGTTTTGTCACCAGAGTAGGTAACATTATCGGTGAGGGGCTTATAGAGTAGAGGAGGAGGAAGAGGAGGAGGAGGAGGAGGGCTGGGGTTGTCTTTGGTGCTCTCTGAGCTCGGTAGACATTTCATGACCCAACTAGGTAACTTCATCAGTGCTAGAAGGGAGTAGGGTTGGAGGAATGGAGGGGGAGAAAGAGGAGGAGGAGGAGGACTGTGGAGTCCTTGGTGCTCTGAGCTTGGTAGACATTTCATGAGCCAACTAGGTAACGTCATCAGTGCTAGAAAGGAGTGGGGTTTGTGGAATGGAGGAGGAGGACGTGGAAGAGTGTAGTGTCAGATAACAGAAGATAATAGAACAATGGAGTTGGAAAGGAACTTTGGAGGTCTCGTAATCCCACCCCCTCTGTCCTTGGTGCTGTCTTTTGTCCAATCCCCTGCGTCCTTAGGGTTTTCTTGCAGACATTTCATGACCCAACTAGGTAACTTCATCAGTACTTAAAAGGGAGTTGGGGTTTGCTCTCTGTTTATATACAAGTGTCCTGCTCTGTCAATAGTGGCAGGCGTGGTCTATTAATTTCAAGATAGATGGGTAGATAGATAGACAGACAGACAGATAGACAGACAGACAGACAGACACTGATAGATGGATGGATGGATGGATGGACAGATGGACAGACAGACAGACAGACACAGATGGATGGATGGATGGATGGATGGATGGATGGACGGATGGACAGACAGACAGACAGACACAGATAGATAGATAGATATGGATAGACAGATAGATAGACAGACAGACACCGGTAGGTAGGTAGGTAGATAGATAGATAGATAGATAGATAGATAGATAGATAGATAGATAGATAGATAGAGAGAGAGAGAGAGAGAGAGAGATAAATAGACAGACAGACAGACAGACACACAGGTAGGTAGGTAGGTAGGTAGATAGATAGATAGATAGATAGATAGATAGATAGATAGATAGATAGATAGATAGATAGATAGATAGATAGATAGATAGATAGATAGATAGATATAGATAGAGACAGACATCGGCAGGTAGGTAGGTCGCTAGGCAGTGATAGATAGATAGACAGACAGACACTGGTAGATAGATGATGGATGGATGGATGGATAGATAGATATAGATAGATAGATAGATAGATAGATAGATAGATAGATAGATAGATAGATAGATAGATAGATGATAGATACAGATAGATAGATAGATAGATAGATAGATAGATAGATAGATAGATAGATAGATAGATGATAGATAGATACTTAGATGATAGATAGATAGATAGATAGATAGATAGATAGATAGATAGAGAGAGAGAGACAGACAGACAGACAGACAGACAGACAGACAGATAGATAGATAGATAGATAGATAGATAGATAGAGATAGATAGATAGATGATAGATAGATGCATCTTCCCATGAATCCCCCCTAACGTCAAGCCGCCCATGTTTTAATCCTGGCTTAATTGTAACCCCCCTCCATCCACGCATCTCTCTGTTCCCAGCCGTTATGTCCCTTGACCATGGCTCGTTTCTCGTTCTGTGCCCCCTCAGCGGAGTCTCCAGCGCTTCCTTTTTCCTCTGCTCGGCTGCGTTGCTCTCATCCGAGTGTCAATCATGTCCTCCCCACCCCCACTTCCTCTGATCCAAGATGTGGTGGCACCCACTGGAGTTTTGCGCAAGCGAGCGAGCAATGTGAACGTAGAGAAAGGGCTCACTCCTCACACGCTGCGATTTCCCTGATCAGGATCTCAGGCTGAATGGGACGCTAAAGAGGACCTGTCAGCTGTCATTTAAGTCAAATGGGCTTGCGGGTTTTGAAGGATCGTTTCCTGAATCCGGAGGCTCATTGGAAGGCCTGCAGAGTTTGTGCAAGTGCGTGTATAGAACCTGAGATATATATATATATATATAACATACATACATACATGCATACATACATGTGTGTGTGTGTGTGTGTGTGTATCTTTGGTTATTCGGGTTTTCTCCCGCGTAAGATTGGCAGTATCTAGGCAACGTTTCGATGAAGTCTCATCCATCATCTTCAGGCTTGTGTCTTCGGCTCTGTGCTTCTCAGAGTGATGTGAGCTTACAGCTGCTTCTTCCTTTTAACTGCTAGTGGGGGTGTGACTTGATTGGGTGGAGGCTCGGCTGTGTTCTGTTTGGGTGAGGGTGTATTCCATTGGTATGGGGTTTGGCTGTGTTCTGATTGGTTGGGGGGTTGGCTGTGTTCTGATTGGCTGGAGGCGTGTTCTGTTCAGGTGGGGGCTTGGTTGTGCTCAGGTTAGTCTTAGTTGCTGGGGATTTGAGTTGGTGAGCTGTGATCTTGCTGTTTGGCTTTGAGTTCGTGGTCGTGCCGCATCTTCATGGTGGGTGTCGGTTTGCTTCATGTATGGCTCGGAGGGGTAGTGATGCAGCTGCAGTGTGGCTTCTGGTCCGTGGTCATGTCTTATCTTCTGTGTGGGTGTGAGTCTGTTTTCTACGTGGAAGTGCGGTGGTGGCTTGTGTGGCTCTCATGGGTGTGGGTCTGGTGTCATTCTTCATGTTAGGTACTCGTCTGTTCATGAGGGTGTGTTTCCAAATATATATATATATATATATATATATATATATATATATATATATATATATATATATATATATATATATATATATATATATATATATATATATATATATATATACATACATATATACACACACACACACACACACACACATATATATATAATTTGAATGAAAGCTGACAGCTGCTTTTAAAATAAAAATAAAAAAGCACTAAACTTATGGGGTTTTTAATCCAGCTGAAATGGAAGATAATTAGAAATAGCTGGAAGGAAAACTAATAGAAAGCATGTAATCTTCCTAGATGTTCCCACACCGCACCGTAGCATATTTTCCTTTCCTTCCCCCAAATTGTAGAAGGTGATAAAAAAAGATAACGGCAATTATCTGGGCAAGAATTACACAAGGTGTGT
This sequence comes from Pseudonaja textilis, assembly GCF_049901715.1. Taxonomy (NCBI): domain Eukaryota; kingdom Metazoa; phylum Chordata; class Lepidosauria; order Squamata; family Elapidae; genus Pseudonaja; species Pseudonaja textilis. Next base: position 255,810,898 of record NC_141991.1, read on the forward strand.
GTGTGTGTGTGTGTGGATTCTCCATTTTGGAAAGAGGGCCAAGACACGCTTTCTTCCTCTCACATCGCTTGTCCAATAAAGTTGGTTGCATTCTCATCACCCAGAAGTCTAAAAGTTGGGTTTGAATGAATTTTCAGGGGAAACACGTGGTTTGTATACCTTGTGTAACTGAAGAGAATCAAGGAAGTCCAGGATGGAATAAGGAAACTGCCTTCAGCAGGGGGTTGGACTAGATGAACTTCAAGATCCCTTCCAGCCCTAGATGATATGTCTTCCATGTTACTCATGTCTTTTCAAGATTAGCATTGGACAATCATTTGTCCAGGATAGAATAAGGACCCCTGCCTTGGGCAAGCATTTGGACAAGACCTCCAAGGTCCCTTCTAACCCTATTGTGGGAAGCCCCCTCACCCCAGAGAATGAAATATTTTGGGGGATATTAAAAGAGGCAGAAGATTATATTTCCCCAAAGGAGAAATGGAGAAAACATGCTCTTAAAAGGCAGAAAGCAGGCCCAGACTTCCTGCATAGTAAAACAGCCTCCAACGGATGCCTGAAGCCTTGAGCAAAGCTGTTTGAGGAACTCTGGGAGTTAGTCCACAAGTCTTAAAGTTGTCAAGGTTGGAGAACTCTGTTCTAAGGAGCAGATTTCATGGTCTGTTGACCGAGTTGACAGTTGTGCTGCCAATATTGCTAAACGATAAGCCCCCGGATCTAGCTAGCATTGCAGAAGAGCGATGGGAGTTGAGCTGATCTCCAGCAGATCAGCTGGGTCTCCTTTGGTTGCCCTGCCCAGGAGAACGGAGCTGGAAAGCAGGTTAGTGGGGAGGGAAAGGAAGGGGGATTTTGCAGTAACCTTCCCCTGCTAGGCCCATCAAACCACACCCACAGAACCGGTGGTTAAAAAAAATTTGAATCCCACCACCGGATGGGAGATGTACGTAAATCTGGGACATTCAGAGGACCACAAGTTGCCCTTAGGACATCTGCTTCCTTTAAGACGGTTCTCTTCGACCTTGGCAGCCTGAAGATATGTGGACTTCAGCTCCCAAAATTTTAGAAGGGACTTTGGAGGTCTTCTAGTCCAAGGTAGGAGTCTCGTACCATCCCAGTTAAATGGTTGTCCAGCCTACGTTTGAAAAGATCTAATGATGGATAGTAGAGATAGAGGCGGATAGTATGAAAAGTCAACTTTTTGCACATGTAGGAAGATTCTAAAAGTGTGTTTCCCTACCTTGGTAAGCTGAAGACGCATGAATTCCAACTCCCAGAATTTTGGGAATTGTTGTCCAACCATCTTCAAGATCAGTGGCGGGATTCTACCGGTTCGACCCGGTTCACACGAACCGGTAGTAAAAAAAAACAGCTACCGATTCAGCCGAACTGGTTTTTTTTTTCTTTCTCCCAATGATCAGCTGTTCTGATGATAAGCTGTGCCAGGATCCTCCTCATTGTCTTACCACTTCTCCATCTTTGAGTCCCAGAAGGCAAAAAGGGCCGTGTGTGTGTGTGTGTGTGTGTGTGCTGCAATAAAAGGAGAAGAAGCCACACCCACCCAGTCACAGGGCCACGCCCACCTCGCAGCAACACCCCTCCCCCCCCATTCCATTTTTTGCCTTCCTGGGACTCGGGGAAGCCGCGTGGGAGCAAACACAGCCTCCCAGGAGGCTCCCCTGAGGCCCAGGAGATCAAAAAAAATGGAGCTGCACAAAAAAGGAGAAGAAGCCACACCCACCCAGTCACGGGGCCATGCCCACCTAGCCACACCCACAGAACCAGTAGTGAAAATATTTGCATCCCTTGAACCCAAGTTCAAGATGTCAAGATGGAGAAGCGATGCTTTGAAATACGAGAAGGCGCTCAAGTTGAGTTGCATCCGTGGCTGCATGATGGGAGGCGTTGACTTATCTACTTCTAGTCTAGCTTTCCTTAGCCATTCCCACTCCAAGCGTAGACTAGAAGACCTCTAAAGTCCCTCCCGACTCCGTTATTCTGATCGTTAAAGAGAGACCCGACCTAGGATTAAGGAGACATATCCGGACAAAGTCAGAACAATTCATGAAATGGTTTGCCTTCAGACATTGCGCGTGCTCCAATACCACTTTTCCAGAAGAGATTGGACACCCCTTTCTCTCTGAAGTGGTAGAGGGTTTCCTGTTTGAGCAGAGGGCTGGACTAGAAGACCTCCGAGATCTCTTCCAGCTCTGTCGGTCTGTTCTTTATTTCTATAAATGGCCCTCTCGACCGACGACTCCAGGTCGCTAAAACTAGAAAAGCAACTTTCCAACTAAAAATGAAACAAATGAAATTGCTCTCATAGAACCAGTAGAACATTTGGAAAACCACCAGTGCGATGCACCATTTCTGACAGGTGGGCAGTCCAGTCTCTTCTCGAAATCTTCCAGTGATGAAGCTCCCACAACTTCTGAAGGCATCTTCTGTTCCGTGGGATCATTTCTCCCTCCCTCCTTACACACAGACACACAGACACACACACACACACACACACACACACACACACACACACTGCATTGCAGTTGTCACTCCTATTGCAGACCCCCTTTTTGTGGGGGGTAGGAGAGTTCACCCCAAAGCAGGAGAACTGGCATAGCATCTCCTGCCTGAGAGGCGGGGGCAATGGGGGCAGGAGGAGGGGTACAGGTTGGACTAGATGACCTCCAAGGCACCTTCCGAGTCTGGTTGATTTTGTTCTTCTAAGCCCAGCAGCACAGAAGATCACAGAGGATGTGGAAATGGAAATTGGGGGGGAAAAAGGACCTTGAGCTCCGCAATTGGTAAATAAGCCGGGCCTGATAATAGCCTGCCGAAATTAACTTAATAGCCTAAGTCGAGAGGGGCGTTTGACAGGCAAGGCGGTTGGTCTCTCTCGGTGCTCAGAATGCACAATTTGTTCTCCTGGAAAGACAAAAGAGCTCGCCTGCCTGAGGTTTCCGCTCGGGGATGGGATCCAACAGCTCGAGAAATGGGGCGGAGGAGGGGGAGAGAAGGGGGCGGGGTGGCATCAGCCAAAGAATGGGGTCAGAGAGGAAGGCACCACACTTGTGTGCAAACAGCGTGAGTTTTGGGGGTGTCAGAGGCTAGAGCGGTTTGCATTGTACGTATTTATTTCATCTGGCGTAGCGAAATGCAACACACGGGGCCATACAATCCACAGAAACCACACATAGAGCGTGCATGGAAATGGAAAGCAAAACGGCGCATCGTTTTTTTTAAAAAAATGCGCAGAGGAGCGATAGATCAAAAATTGGGGGATGAAAGCACATGAGGAGCAAGTGGTTGCTGGAGTGATCCAACTTCGGGCTGGGTTTCTGTAGCCATTGGACAGCGCTGCCCAGAAGGGGATGCGTTTCATGACTAGAGAACCTTCTGAGGGGGTTCGGTGTCCCAGTATGACCTTCCCACGGTCACAGTACAGCGGAGAGCATTTGCACCGAGACAAATTCCTTGTGTGTCCAATCTCTCTTGGCCAATAAAAGAATTCTATTCTATTCTATTCCTGATTCTATTCTATTCTTTCCTGATTCTATTCTATTCTATTCTATTCTATTCTATTCTATTCTATTCTATTCTCTATTCTATTCTCTGTTCTCTTCTCTATTCTATTCTATTCTCTATTCTGTTCTATTCTATTCTCTGTTCTCTATTCTATTCTATTCTATTCTATTCTATTCTATTCTCTGTTCTATTCTATTCTATTCTCTGTTCTATCCTATTCTCTTCTCTATTCTATTCTATTCTATTCTCTGTTCTCTTCTCTATTCTATTCTATTCTATTCTATTCTATTCTATTCTATTCTATTCTATTCTCTGTTCTCTTCTCTGTTCTATTCTATTCTATTTTATTCTTATATCCTATCCTATCCTCTCCTATATTCTTTTCTATTTTATTCTATTCTATTCTATTCTCTATTCTATTCTATTTTTCTCTTCTCTTCTCTTCTCTTCTCTTCTCTTCTCTTCTCTTCTCTTCTCTTCTCTTCTCTTCTCTGTTCTATTCTACTCTACTCTACTCTACTCTATTCTATATTCTATATTCTATATTCTATATTCTATATTCTATATTCTATATTCTATTCTATTATGGGGGTGCAATGTAGACTCACCTCCTCATGGTACATGCTTGGCCACAGGATTTTGTCACAGCTAAATAGTTTACATATTACATACAAGCGGCTGGCCCTGGGATTGTGAGTGAGTGTGTTGTTTTCCTTCTGTTTATAATGGCCAACCACATCTATATAAACAGAGAGAAAACCCTTCTAGCATTGATGATGTTACCTAAATGGGTCATGAAACATCTTCAAGAAAACCACCAAGGACTAAGGTGCTCACAGTCCTCCTCCTCCTCCTCCTCCTCCCTCCTCCTCCTCCTCCTCCTCCTCCTCCCTCCTCCTCCTCCTCCTCCTCCTTCTTCTTCTTCTTCTTCTTCTTTCTTCTTCTTCTTCTTCCTCTTCCTCTTCCTCTTCTTCTCCTTCTTCTCCTTCTCCTCCTCCTCCTCCTCCTCCTCCTCCTCCTCCTCCTCCTCCTCCTCCTCCTCCCCACTCTCCTAATACCCCAAGAAAAAAACCATGATGGAGAGCCCATAATTCTCCTCCCCCTCTTCCTCCTCTTCCTCTTCCTCTTCCGCCTCCTGATGATGTTACCTACGTGGGTCATGAAATGTCTTCAAGAAAACCAGCAAGCTCAGAGAGCACCAAGGACCCCACAGTCCTTCGCCACCCCCTCTTCCGCCCCCAGAGGTGGGATGCTCCACTTCCGAGGACAGCCAAGGAGTTTGGTGCAACCTTCCTCTTCCCGCTGCCTCCCCAGACGGAAGACCAGCGCTTTCCATCCTGCAGCCACAGATGCCATCCAACCCGCGAGTCTTCCTCTCGTCTCCTAAAGGGGCGCTTGGCCACTTGCCCGTGGCTGCCTGGGGAATTCTGGGAGTTGATCTACAAAGGGCAGGTCTGCTACCCCTGCGGTGGAATTTAGATCCACTGTTTCTCCGTTCCCCTGGGCTCTGCAGCTTGTGCGCCTCCATCAAAACAGGAACAGTGGCACCATTAGGCATGCAACCCCTTCCTTCAGGCCTCGGGGGAAACTGAGTAAGCCAAGAAGAGGGATCAAGCTCTTTCCCAAGACTGAAAGAAATCCCGAAGATACATCAACATTTCAGGATATGCATGAAACACAGTTATCCTTCATTACTCATTGAAAGGTCCAGGGAGTTATAGATGTATTTCTCTCCCTCCCTCCCTCTCTGTCTTTCTCTCTCTTTCTCTCCCCCCTCTCTTTCTCTTCTCTCTCTTCCCTCTGTCTTTCTCTCTCTTTCTCTCTCTGTTTCATCTATCTGTCTGTCTCTCTCTCTGTGTGTGTCTCCCCCCCATGTCTTTCTCTCTCTTTCTTTCTCTCTTTCCCCCTCTCTTTCTCTGCCTCTCCTCTCTCTCCCCCATCTCTCTCTCTCTTTCTCTCCTCCCTCTCTTTCTCTTCTCTCTCTTCCCTCTGTCTTTCTCTCTCTTTCTCTCTCTGTTTCGTCTGTCTCTGTCTCTCTCTCTCTCTCTGTGTGTGTCTTTCTCTCCCCCTGTGTCTTTCTCTCTCTTTCTTTCTCTCTTTCCCCCTCTCTTTCTCTGTCTCTCCTCTCTCCCCGTCTTTCTCTCTCTTTCTCTCCCCCTCTCTTTCTCTTCTCTCTCTCTCCCCTGTCTTTCTCTCTCTTTCTCTCTCTGTTTCGTCTGTCTCTGTCTCTCTCTGTGTGTGTCTCTCTCTCTCCTGTCTTTCTCTCTCTTTCTCTGCCTCTGTTTCATCTGTCTGTCTCTCTCTCTCTGTGTGTCTCTCTCTCCCCGTCTTTCTCTCTCCTTCTCTCCCCTCTCTCTTTCTCTTCTCTCTCTCCTCCCTCTGTTTTTCTCTCTCTTTCTCTCTGTTTCATCTGTCTATCCCTCTCTCTCCCCTGTCTTTCTCTCTCTTTCTCTGCCCTCTCTCTTTCTCTTCTCTCTCTCTTCCCTCTCTCTTCCCTCTCTCTTTCTCTCTCTGTTTCATATGTCTGTCTGTCTGTCTGTCTGTCTGTCTGTCTGTCTGTCTGTCTGTCTCCAGCAGATCTGCATTCCATTGCTGGGGAAACTTCTGAGTGGAGACCGTCTCCTGCTCTGGGCTGAAGCTTTTTGCGTCTTCCCAGATCTTCTCCTTCCTTCCCTTCAGTTGCTCCCTCCAAGGCTGAGCCACAAGCAGCTGCTCACTCGGCCAGGGGGGTTTATGGCTGGCTTTGATAAGAACAAATTTGTTACATTAATGGGCCCATTGTGATTTATGGCTTCGACGTTCCCGTATGCACATGTGGGAAATTGTTCTCAGCTGGACAACATTAGGGTTTTGCTTTGTTTTTGTTTTTTTCAATGTGGACAGTTAGTGGCTAAAGGAACTTGAGAAGAACATGAGTTCTGAAGAATTTTCCTTTGGAGGACAGGAGGTCCAGGTGGGTTAGAAATCCTGGTTCAAGTGAAAAGCAAGAGCTAGAAGTTGCCCCATGCTGACCTTCATGTTCTTAGCATTTGGGGTATCTTATCTCCCCTTCTTTGCAAACAAACCATTTTTAGACCAGGCTCCAAAGAATATTTTGGAGTTGGAAGGGACCTTGGAGGTCTTCTAGTCCAACCCCCTGCTCAGGCAGGAAATCCTATACCATTTCAGACAATCTCTTCTTAAAAACCTCCAGGGATGGTCAACCTACAACTTCTGGACGCAAGCAAGTTCCACTGGTTGATTGTTCTCACTGTCAAGAAATTTCTCCTTAGTTCTAGGTTGCTTCTCTCCTGGATGAGTTTCCATCCGTTGCTTCTTGTTCTTCCTTCAAGAGCTTTGGAGAATAGCTTGACCCCTTCCTCTTCTTTTGGGCAACCTCTTAGATATTGGAAGACTGCTATCATGTCACCCCTAATCCTTCTTTTCACCAGACAAGACGCATTTCCTGCAATCCGTGGCCACCACATGGTCATTTAAAACTGCAAGAACCCTGGACAAGGTACCAAAGAAGTGAGGAGATTTCTCAATGATACATCACACCCTTAACCCCACCTTGACTGGATGATGGGAACAGCAACATCCATGGAAGGAGTCAAAATTGGCAGGGATGGAAGACAGACTATTGTGATGCAAGTTTTGCCCACCCGCACACATCCTTATATGGATACTGTGCAAGAAAACCACTAAACTCAGAAAGCACCAAGGATCCCACCATTCAACCCTGAGCTACAGAGATCCCCTGCTAGATGTTCCTGAATGAAACACACCCTGGGAGTTCTCGTAGAGTACTCAGAGTAACAGAGGTGGAAGAGACCTTGTCCAACTGCCTGCTCAAGCAGGAGACCCTATACTAGGGGTCTTCAAACCCTATACTTGTGGACTTCAACTCCCAGAATTCCTCTTCCAGTCATGTTAGCTCAGGAATTCTGGGAGTTGAAATCCACAAGTATTAAACTTGCCAAGTTTGAAGACCCTTGTGATAGATAGATAGATAGATAGATAGATAGATGATAGATAGATAGATAGATAGATAGATAGATAGATAGATAGATAGATAGATAGATGATAGATAGATAGATAGATAGATAGATAGATAGATAGATGATAGATAGATAGATAGATAGATAGATAGATAGATGATAGATAGATAGATGATAGATGATAGATAGATAGATAGATGATAGATAGATGATAGATAGATAGATAGATAGAGATGATAGATAGATAGATAGATAGATAGATAGATAGATAGATAGATAGATAGATAGATAGATAGATAGATAGATAGATAGATAGATAGATAGATAGATGTAAATAGGTAAGTAAGTATGGGGAGAGGGAAAGAGAGAGATGATAGATAGGTGATAGATGACAGATCAAGGGTCTTCAAACTTGGCAGCTTTAAGACTTGGGGACTTCAACTCCCAGAATTCCTCTTCCAGTCATGTTAGCTCAGGAATTCTGGGAGTTGAAGTCCACAAGTATTAAACTTGCCAAGTTTGAAGACCCTTGCCCTATACCATTCCACAAGAAACGGCTATCCAGTCCTTTCTTAAAAACCTCCAGGGATGGAGCACCTACAACTTCTGGAGAAAAGCCATTCCACTCATGGATAGTGGTGGGATTCAAATAATTGAACAACCGGTTCTCTGCCCTAATGATTTCTTCCGACAACCAGTTCACCAAACTGCTCAGAAAGTTAACAACCAGTTCTCAGGAACCAGTGTGAACCGGTTGTGTCCCACCGCTGCTGTGAGGGGTATTTTACCCTTTAGGTAAAAGAGAAGATTCCAAAACTTCTAGAGAACCTGGTCGGTGGGACCAAATGAAGGAGAGGCAAGCCAACCGAGAGAAAGACGCAGGCCTGCCTTTCGGTGGGAAAGCGGAAGGCCCAAGGCTAGGATGGAGAGACCTCAACTTGGCAGTCAAACATGGGATGGGGGAGATGGGAAGGTCCTTGGTGACCACAACTTGAACGCCAGCCAGCAACGTGATGGAGCCGCTAAACCGTAATGGCTCTTCTGGGGGACATTAGAGTGTCCAAATTGCAGGAAGCAACTGTTCTTGCCTTAGTCAAGCCCCACTTGGCGTCCCTCCAGTCCGAGAAGGACGTTGACAAGATGGAGTAAGTTCAGAGAAAGGGTAACAAGATAGAGAGAAGGTCCTTTGAGGCACAGTAGATAATGCGGGCCTGTTTAGCCTGCGGAAGCGAAGACTTGGGGGAGATGTCAGATACTTGTCAAAGGAGAGGGGAGCGGACTTTCTCTTGGGCCCCCAGAGGGCAGGAGCAGAAACAGCTGGAAATAGGCTCAAGTTGGATATTGAGAAGCATTTCACGATCTGGAAAGTTCTGGTTGTATCATGTCATAAAGTGGTGGGTTTGTCTTCTGCCCAAATCATAGCATCGTAGAATCATAGGATTTGGAAGGGACCTTGGAGGTCTTCTAGTCCAACCCCGCAGCTCAAGGCAGGAATACATCCTTGACCAATGGGTGTCCAATCTTTTCTTAAAAACCTCCAGGGATGGAGTACCTGCAACCTCTGGAGGGCAGCTGTCCCATCAATTCATTGCTGTCACTGTCAGGAAATTCCTCCCTACTTCTAGGTTAACGGAGTAACAGAGTTGGAAGGGACCTTGAAGGTCATCCAATCCAACTTCCTGCTTAAGCAGGAAAGTTTATACCATTTCAGACAAATGGTTGTCCAATCTCTTCTTAGAAACCTCCAAGATTGGAGCGCCCAAAATTTCTGGAGGCAAATTGTTCCACTGATGAATTGTTTTCACTGTATAGAAATTTCTCCCTAATTCCAGGTTGCTTCTCTGCTTGATGACTTCCCACATCTGTTTCTTCTTGCCCTACCTTCAGGGGCTTTGGAGAAGAGCTTGACTGCCTCTTCTTTGGGGCAGCCCCTGAGATATTGGAACACAATTCTCGTGTCGCCCCTCGTCCTTCTTTTCATTAAACTAGACATACCCAATACCAGCAATCGTTCTTCATATGTTTCAGCCTCCAGTCCCCTCATCATCCTGGTTGCTCTTCTCTGAACCCTTTCCAGAGTCTCCACATTTTTTTTACAGCCTGGTGACCAAATGGACGCAGTCTTCCAAGTGTGGCCTTACCAAGGCCTTATAAAGTGGTATTTTCACGTGAACTTGGAAATTCTTCCTTAGTTCCAGGTTGATTCTCTCCTTGATTACTTTCCATCCATTGCTTCTTCTCCTGCCTTTGGGTGTTTTATAGAATAGCGTGAGCCGTTCTTCTTTGTATTGGATCTCTCTTTAGTTCTTTTTACCAAGAAGTAGATCTAACTTCCAGGTAAGACCTCTTCTTCTTAACAGCTGGATGGAAGTCTGTCCAAAATGCCCCATTGGGCAGCTGTTAGATTAGATGACATCTGAGGTCCCTTTGAACCTTCTGCCATTTGGGGGTTCCATAGCATTTCCCATTTGAGCTTTCTGCAAATCAGGACTTCCTGCTCAAAGGGCCTTTACTCCCAAAGATAAATTAGCAATGTCGCATTTATTTAATAACTGACTAAACCAATTTTTCCCTGATCTCATTAGGAGGTCTCAATTAGCACATGGTTTTAACTACACGGGCCTGAAATGTGTAAATTAACCAGGTTTAATTAGCAAATATGTGTAGGTGCCTAAAAAAATACTCCTTTTATGATGAGATGTTTTCTAAGCATCAAATGCCATGGATTGGGAGAACCAAATTTGACAGATAAATCAAAATAGTACATGGGAACGAATGCACACCTTGGAAAGTCAGATTAACAGAGTTGGAAGGTACCTTGTAGGTCATCTAGTCCAACCCCCATCCACCCAAGAGGAGACCCTACACCATTTCTGACAGATGGCATTTCTTGAAAGTGTCCAGGAATGAAGCTCCCACAACTTCTAAAGGCAACTTCTGTTCCATAGGTTGATTGTTCTCACTGTCAGAAAGTTTCTCCTTATTTCCAGGTTGAATCTCTCCTTGGTCAGTTTCCATCCATGATTCCTTGTCTGGCCTTCGGGGGCTTTGGAAAATAGCTCGACCCTTTTCTCTCTGTGGCAGCCCCTCAAATATTGGAAGACCGCTATCGTGTAATCCCCTGGTCCTTCTCTTCCCTAGACTAGCCAGGCCCAGTTCCTGCAACCGTTCCTCGTATGCTTTAGCCTCCAGTCCCCTCATCATCCTGGTTGCTCTTCTCTGTACTTTTTCTAGAGTCTCAACATCCTTTTTTATAGTGTGGGGACCAAAACTGGAGGCAGTACTCTAGGTGTGGCCTTCCTAAGGCTTTATAGAGTGGTATTAGTACCTCCCTTGATCTCGATTGTATCCCTCTGTTAATGCAATTTAATAGGATTGCATTGGCTTATTTGGTGGCGGCTGGACACTGCTGGCTCCTATTTAGCTGGTTGTCCACTAAGACTCCAAGATTCCTTTCCCAGTTCCTGCTATTGAGCCTGGTTTCACCCAGTCCAGATGTGCCCTTTTGGTCTTTCTTGCCTCAGTGTAGGACTTTACTTTTCTCAACATTGATTTTCATTTTGTTAGATCGAGTTAAGATAGTCAAGATTGGTGCCTTATTAAAAATAGCCTGACCTGTAGCAAGAAAATGGTTTCAGAGCTTGAACGGATGAGTTCCATTCGTCAGCCCATCGAGTTTGAATATTTATAGGAAAGGTTTACTCCTAGGTGATTGCCCCTTTTCTCTACGCCCCCCAGCACCCAGAATAGCCTACTCTGAGTTGCTCCTCACACTCCTAAATCCATTCCTGCCATGGGAGCCCTTGAGAAGGTTCTGGCTCTCCACATACTCCTTAGCACTTCTACGACTAGATAAATACTTGGCTTAATTTGTGGCTAATGGGGTGGACCACCTCCAAGTTCATTGAGCAAAGTCAATGGTGAAGTTAAGGTTCTTTGCTGATTAAGCATGCCCACT